>NW_028234932.1:12500-17500 GCF_977035675.1 Penaeus japonicus | reverse complement strand
ACACACACACACACACACACACACACACACACATTTTATATCTTACTCGTCGGATGTCATTTAATAAGTCGTTAAATTGCCATCTTACCATAACAATTCATCAACATAATTGCAACATAGTCGTTATGGCGGTCAAAGACTTTGCTAACGACTTCTAAGTGACAAGGAAATAAGGTCACGGGGGAATGGGCGGAGAATCCTTTTTAAAAAGCAGTCCTGTTTTTTTTTTTGTCGAAATATTTTTTTTTCGATATTTTTGATTCGATGTTTCATCTTCTAACTCTAATTCTAGGTATTTCTAAATCTATATAATTCGATATTCCATCTTATAATTCTAATGCTGGATAGTTCAGAATCTCGATTTTGATATTTCATCTTCTAATTCCAATTCAAAATCTAATTCTAGATATTTCTTAATCTCTGGTTCGACATTTCACCCTCTAAATCTAGTCCCAGATATTTCTAAATATTTGCCTATCACCTTCTAATTATTCCAATTCTCTATTATTTCCAACATCAAAATTCAAAGCCTCGTTTCTAGTCTCCCTTCTTCCTTTTTCTCAACCCTCCCCCCTCTACCCCCATCCCCAACCCACCCAAGCCCCACCACGCCTTTAAGAATAAATAAATGAAGAGATAGACCAATGGATTACACTGTGGAGACATGGGTTTCTGTGTGCATTTCCCTGCCGGTCTCAAGGGCGCGGGGAGGTGGTGGCCGGAGGGAACTGGAGAGGCACAGAGGGAGGGAGGGTGGGGGAAGGGGTGAGGGTAAAGGGGAAAGGGAAAGAGAGGATATATGTGAATATATATATATATATATATATATATATATATATATATTATATATAACACACTGTGTGTAGTGTGTGTGTGTGCGTGGTGTGTGGTGTTTGTTTGTGTGTGGTGTGTGTGTGGTGTTTGTGTGTTTGTGAGTAATGTGTGTGTGTGTGTGTGTGTGTGTGGTGGTTGTGTGTGTGTTGATATATATATAATATATATATAGATATATATACATAAATATATGTATGTGTATATATACATATATATATACATATATATACATACATACATATATATATATATATATATATATATATATATATATACATATATGTGTGTGTGTGTGTGTGCGTATACATATATACATATATGTATATATAGATATACATATTTACACACACACAAACACACAGATGTATTAAAAGAGAGACAAATATATAGACTGATATAGATACATAGACAAATAGATCAATATATATTGAATGACAGCGACACACACACACACAGAGAGAGAGAGAGAGAGAGAGAGAGAGAGAGAGAGAGAGAGAGAGAGAGAGAGAGAGAGAGAGAGAGAGAGAGAGAGAGAGAGAGAGAGAGAGAGAGAAAGAAAGAAGAGAGAGAGAAAGAAAGAAGAGAGAGAGAGAGAGCAAGATTCTCTCATGACAGGCTCAGGTACTAGTTTGCGGTCGCATCGGTGCCGCTGTCTGCCACCTTGCCGCCCCGCCGTTCCTGCTCCACTGGTTCGATTTTTCCTTTTCTTTTTCTGTGTCTTCCGCCACTATCATGTATTCGGGGCGTGTCTATTTTGCTCGGAGGATGTCGCTAAATAAGTCGTCAATTCGCCACCTTGCTATGGCAAATCACCGGCGTTATGGTGACGTTATGGTCGTTGCGGCGGTCAACGACTTTGCTAACGACTACTAGGTGATGCGCGGACAGGTTGGCAGACGGTCGTCAGGACAACGAAAGGGGGAGAGGGAGAGAAAGGAGGCATAAGAGAGTTGGAGACGGAGAAGAAAGGGGAAAGGGAGAGAGAGGGGGGGAGGAAGAGAAAAAGGGTATAAGAGAGGGAGAGGGAGAGAGGGAAGAGAAGACATATTCGGAAGGAGAGAGAGGGAGGTAAGGATATAGATATATATATATATATATATATATATATATATATATATATATATATATATATATATATATATATATATTTATATATATATATATATATATATATATATATATAGAGAGAGAGAGAGAGAGAGAGAGAGAGAGAGAGAGAGAGAGAGAGAGAGGAGAGGGAGAGAGAGAGAGAGAGAGAAAGAGAGAGAGAGAAAGAGAGAGAGAGAAAGAGAGAGAGAAAGAGAGAGAGAGAGAGAGAGAGAGAGAGAGAGAGAGAGAGAGAGAAAGAGAAAGAGAAAGAGAAAGAGAGAGAGACAGAAAGTCAGATAGAGTCAAAGACAAATAAACAGACAAAAAGCTAGAGAAAAAGGAGAAGAAGACGAGGAACAAGAGTAAGAGAAGCCCAAGACAAACGATAAAGCGAATCAACAAAAAAAAAAATCAGAAAAGAGAAGAAGATAAAGAAGAGAAAAACACCCCCACCCCTACCCCCCTACACACCCTCCCACCCACTCATCCCCCCCCTCCTCACAATCCCCCTCCCTCCCCTCCCCAGTGTGTTAGCGTGCGAGAAAAAACACCCAGTAGCGGCGGCCGAGCGGATAATAGCAACCTCTTAATTCCGGTCCCGCTCGTATGCACTCGAGTCCCGCTGTGCACGTGGTGACTGCAGGGGGAGAGGGGGGTGGGGGTGGGGGGAGTGTTGGAGACGGGAGGAAGGGAGGGGGGGAGGGTGGAGAGGGTAGAGGGTAGGTAGGTAGGTGGGGAGGAGGAGGAGGAGGAAAGAGGGGAATAGGGGAGTAGGGGAAGAGAAAGAGGTGGGGGAAGTGGAGGAAAGAGGGATAGAGGAGGGAGTAGGGGAAGAGGGGTAGGTAGGGGAGATTAGGGAAGAAAAGGAAAAAGTGGGAAGAAGAGGAAAGCGAGGGGGAGTCAGAGAAGAGAGGAGAAATACAAGAAGAGAAAGGAAGAGGGAGAATAAAAAGAATAAAAATAAGGGAAAGAGAGAGGGAGCGAGTAAGCGAAGAGGGGGACGCAGGAGAAGAATGAGGAGGGGAAGAAGAAGGGGGGATAGTAGAGGAGGGGGGAGGGGGGGGGGAAGAGAACGAGTGGGTGAGTGCAGTGCGGTTCCTCGCTCGGGAAAACAGCGAGAAGGACGCGCGGTCATAACAGTAAACAGGGACGTTACAGGTCTGGTAACAGTGTGGCTTACGGGGATGCGGTAACACTGTTGCTCGGCTGACCTGTCGCTGTGTGGGTGGTTCCGATGACATTTGCAAAGGCTGCCATTACTCGTAATTGAATTGCAATATTGCAATGCACTGGCAGGAGTACTGGACTTGAGATTTTCATTTTATGGTCGTGTTGGTTATCCAATCTGCAATTGCTCTCATGTGAATCTAACGTAACGGCTTCGTTATAATGAGTGTAACTGTAAAAGAAATAACTTGAGAAACAACTTTTGACAAAGATATATCCAATATTATCTTTGTTGTTGACATTATTACGCTTATTATTGGCACTACTTTCCTTATCAGTATCATATTATTATTATTATTATCATTATTATTATTATTATTATTATTATCACTATTATCATAATCATCATTATTATTATTATCATCATTATCATTATTATCATCGAGATAGAAATAGTGATAGAGCTGAATAGTGATAGTGATAGCGATAATGACAGTGAGTGACAGTGACAGTGACAGTGGTAGTGACAGTGACAGTGATAATGATGATGATGGTGATGAATGCAACAGCGACAACGATAACCACCGCCCCCCCCCCCAGCCCCCTCTCCCTCTCAGAACGCTATCCTCAACAGCAAGCGCGAAGATGAGCGAATTCACGTGGGCATGTACGTGAGAATGGGCGTGACGTGGCGTACCATCTTCACGAACAATGGGCGTGGTGGGCGCGGGTAGTGAGATTGATGTGTGGTGAACCAGGTGTGAGGTGTCAGGTCGTGATTGCAACTCGGGTGGTTGATTGTTGCATTAGGTTTAGGGGGAGGGGGTGTGGCGGGGAACGGGGAAGGAGGTAGCGGGAGGAGAAGGGGGAGATGGAGAGGGGTGGGGGTGGGGGGTGGGTAATGTGATCAAGTGAGGCATGGGTAATGATTGCTCTATTGGAAAATGGGTTGATTGATAGGATTCAATCGAGGGGAACGGGGGAGGGGGAAAGGAGGGAAGGAAGAGGAATAAGAGGGAACGAATAAAGGAAGGAAATAGGGAAGAAGAAAGGAAGGAAATAAGGAAGAAGAAAGGAAGGAGAAGAGTGGAAGGGGAGGAAGAAAAGATAAAGGAGGGCACAGGTAAAGCGGCAATCCCACCCGATGCATTTATACATGTTGTTGCATCCTATCCAGCCTCATTTTATTTCCTTGATTGCATACACCTGCGCTTGCATATGTTCAATTAACGCACTTTCTTTATCACACTCGCTAACCTGCTTGCATCTGCTTAGTATACTTCACATTACTCTGTTTGTTGAACGCACTCGCTAACTCATCTGTGTGTGTTCATAATACTTCTTAAACAACCCCAGCGTTTATTACACTCGTTAACTCGTCTATTTCCCGTCCTTATACTTACCTATTTCTGCTTAGTATACATGCTAGCTCGCCTATTCAATTTTTATGATGAGCAAAAGAAAGAAAATACCGAATGTTGGTCACTTATTTTCAACCTGTTAAATTCAACACTCACAACTATAACCAAACGTAATGGATAGCTATTGCGCTAAATCATTTCCTTTATTTGATATCATGAGGTTAAAAAGAACATTTGAATCAAGATTAAGTGTAAATAATCATATCCGATTTAGCCTGTTGTAAATAACTATAAAACAATAAACATACGATATAAACGGTTAGACACACACACACACACACACACACACACACACACACACACACACACAAACACACACACACACACACACACACAGGCGCGGAGGGATACGGGCTTATCTACTAAACACACCGACAATGCGGTAATAAAAATACCTCTTTTTCTCTCTTCTCTTTATTTTTCCGGAGATAAGAATAGATAAAAGATAAGAGACTGTATCACAGACTCCCGACCGCTGCATTTATTTTT
>NW_028234932.1:5000-7500 GCF_977035675.1 Penaeus japonicus | reverse complement strand
ATTTGTTGGATGTCGTGTGGTTGAATGTTTGCGTGGATTGTGTTTGGATATGGAAATTATTGGTTGGAAGTGGATGGTTGTGTGGTTGTTGGATGGATATGGTGTCGGATGGATTGGAAGGGGGAGAGAGGGAGGGGGATGGAAGGAAGGGAATCAGAGGAGGGAGAAGAAGGAGAGGGTGAGTGAGGGGATAAGGATACAAGAGGGGTAGGCAAAGAGAGCGAGAGAGAGGGGAAGCAGAAGAAGGAGAGAAGAAGTACGGTGGATAAGATCTAGAAGAAGGAAGGTTAGAAGGACAGAAGGAGGGAAAGTGAAAAGGGAAAGAGAAGGAAAACAGCCAAGGTGATAAGGAGAAAAGGGGAGAAGGACGAGGGGCTAACGTGACAAAGAGGGGAAGAGAAAGAAGAAGAGGAAGAATCCAAGAATTGTGTTTCGACTTTCTTGTCTTAGCAGTGACGAAGACGATAATAAGCAAAGGAGGGGAGACGAATGAGAGAAGGTGAAGGGGAATGGGAAATAGAAAAAAGAAAAAAAAAAAAAAAAAAAAAAAAAGGGGGAGGGGGGGGGGGGTGGGGGAGGGGGGGGGGGGGGGGGGGGTGGGGGGGGGGGGGGGGGGGGTGATCTGAGACGTGTAAAAGAGAGGGGGGGAGGGGGTAAGGAGCAGCAGTGTCGAGCGGGAGAGAAGGAAGGGAAGTGAGAGAGAATAGAGAATAGGGGAAGGGGTGAGGAGGCGAATCACCTGATACGAATGCCTCGAAACGGAAGTCGAATCCTCATAAAAAAGGACATCAAAGAAAGAGACATCTTGCATGCGCGATGATTCTCAAAACTCAAAATTGCAAAATCTATCAATACGCAAAAGATACACGTGTGCCAAAACATCTTCGATTATACAATAATGTAGTATTGCAAAGAGTAATGACACAATCATAAATATCGAGAAAATGATAAGCACACACGCACGTACGCACAAACAAACACATACACAACTGGGAGTGCCACATATATTAGGGAACATCTGTGAGCAAGTGTAAGGGGAGGAGGGGGAGGAGGAGGAGGAGGAGGAGGAGGAGGAGGAGGAGGAGGAGGAGGAGGAGGAGGAGGAGGAGGAGGAGGAGGAAGAGGAGGAGGAGGGGGGGCCGTAGGAGAGGGAGACGAAGGAGAGGGAGAAGAAGGAGAAGGAGGAGGAGGAGGAGGAGGAGGAGGAGGAGGAGGAGGAGGAGGAGGAGGAGGAGGAGGAGGAGGAAGGAAGAGGATGAAAAGGAGGAGGAGGAGGAGGAGGAGAAGGAGAAATAGAGGGAGTAGGAAGGAAGAGGATGAAAAGGAGAAGGAGGTGGAGGACAAGAAGGAGGAAGAGGAGAAGGTGAAGGTGGTGGTGGTGGTGGTGGTGGTGGTGGTGGTGGTGGTGGTGGTGGTGGTGGTGGTGGTGGTGGTGGTGGTGGTGGTGGTGGAGAAGAAGAAGAAGAGGGACGAGAAAGTAGCACTCTGAAGATTTACATTGCTTGCGTGCTTGCATTTCTGCCCGAGAGGTTAAAGGGCATGTCCGAGAGAGCTGTTGCGAATCTTCGGTGTTTTTATTTGTTTATCATTAGATTAGCTGCATTTGCATTCGGTGTACGTGCGTTTGTTTGTGTGATTGGGTGTGTTTGTTTGCTTGTGTGTGTGTGTGTGTGTGTGTGTGTGTGTGTGTGTGTGTGTGTGTGTGTGTGTGTGTGTGTGTGTGTGTGTCTGTGTGTGTGTGTGCATTCGTTCGTAAATACGTGTGATTATGCTTGTGCACTCGTGTGCTTGCGCCTGTGCTTGCATCTGTGAATGTGCGCCCATGTGTGTATACATGTGGGTCTATGCACGTGTGAGCCAGAAATTCGAAAGAGGTTCCGCTAGTAGCACTGAGCGAGTAAGTTCCCTCGGGAGTCAGTTCAACAAGAATTCAAAATACCGATACTAAAACCGCCAGTAATAATAAGATAAAACAAATCATACGTCTACTATAGCCAGTTTGAAACAGTTAGTTTTAGAAAGTCAGTTTATAAGAACCAGTTTATATCTACCTGATTAAAAGAGCTAGTCTAAAGAGGCAAGTAAAATACAGCATGATTAAAAATATATTTATAAAACCCAGTGCATACCATCATAGCTAATCACGCCAGTCTAAAACAGAAAGTCCAAAAGAGTCAGATTCATGAATAAAAACCAGTAAAAAAAACGTCCATTCTATATGTATAAAAAATCCAATTAATATAAATACACTCTAAAACAACCACCACTTAACAACAGACAATCTAAAACGGCGAGGTTTCTAACCGACTCATATACATCAAAAAAAAAAAAAAAAAAAAAGGGAGACCACAGCAGCACAGCCAAATGTCTTTATGGGAGTAGAATTACTTGCAAACCGGTAGCTCGAATCTTGACAGTAATAACAACAGTGAGGGTTACGATAATTGCCGCGCTGCGGGGTGGGGTGGGGGGAGGGGTGCGGAGCGTCATGGCAACAGAG
>NW_028234931.1:0-2500 GCF_977035675.1 Penaeus japonicus | reverse complement strand
ATATTTTCATGTATAGATTATACAGTTTATATTTATATATATATATATATATATAATATATATATATATATATATATATATATATATATATGCATTATATATATATATATTATATATATATATATTATATTATATATTTTATATATATATCTATATATATATACAGTATAATATATAATACATATATATATTATATATATATATATATATATTTTAATATATATATATATATATATAGATATATATATTTATATAGTTTGATATATATTGATATATATCACTATCTATCTCCGCATCTCTCTCTCTCCTCTCTCAACTCTCTCTATATATAGATTTTTATATATATTTAATATATATTATAGTATATATTGCATTTATAAATATATATATATAATATATATATATATTATATATATTTAGTATATATATATATATATATATACATATATATATATATAATATAAATATATATTATATATATATAATATATATGTCTATATTGTATATATGTATTATATATTATATATATATTCCGCCCATATTGATAATATATATATATAATAATATTATATAATATATATGTATATATTTGTAGATAATATAATTAAATATATATATATTATATATATATATATATGTGTGTGAGTGTGTGTGATGTGTTTGTTGTATATATATAGTCTTATATCTTATTATCTATCTATATACTATATAATATCTATATATATTTCTAATTATATTTGTATTGTATGTTATATGTATATATAAATAATTATTATAATATATATATATATATTTTATATAATATGTACTATTATATATATATATATATATCATGTAATAAATTCTTTTTATATTCTAAATTCTATATTACTATTATATAATATTAGATATTATTTCTATATATTATATACACACTTATGTATATATATATTTATATATATAATATATATATATTATTATATATATATTATATATATATTATATATATATATATATATATATATATATAATATATTGATAACAATCATATGTGTTTTATTTATATAATATATAAACTACACATAACATGCATATATAAAATATATACCAATAGATACAATATACAATTACACCACAAACACCAACACACCACACCAACAACACACGACACGATACAATAACACTCACACACAACTAACACTCAGACCACCAACACATATAATATTTATATTAATATATATTTATATATATTATATATATAAAAAAAATATATATATATAATAAATAATATTATATATTATATATATAATTATTTATATATAAAACCAATTTATACTTTTATCATACTTAATAATACACAACACACAAAGTCTAACACACAGAAAAAGACACACACACACAAAAATAAACACAATATACACACAACACAACACCATATAATATATATATTTATATTATATATATATAATATAATTATAGTCTATATATGTTTATAGATTGTATGTTTATAGTTTAATTAATATATAATATATATATATTCATAATATATATATATATATTGTTTATATAATATATATATATATTTAATATTTATATATATATAACAATATGTATATATATATATATTTATATATATATAATAATTATAAAATTCAATATATAGATATATCTATATTATATGTGAACCTATGGTAGAAACATGCAGTAAGGCATTCAATAATAATACATAATACAATTTACCTCCCTGACGGGACTCGTACCGCTCCGTTAAGATTGACAGGACGGTGCTGAATAAACCGATTCGGCTACTCGACCCGTATTTAAAGTTTTGTTACAGACCGCTTATGAGACATCCATGGGGAATTTACCTATTTGTTCTTTGCAGAGCAGTGATAGCGAGGTTTCACAGATCCAATTTCACGCGGGCGCTCGGGGCAGCAACCGGTAATAACAAAAATTAAGGTCACCAAATCAGGTTACAGAGGTTATTATATAATGTAGAGAAAGGGAAAGATGGTAGAATGCTGTGTTATGCATGTAATATTGACCGGGACTAGAAAACCGTGTAGTAAGATTGACGGCACGGTGCTGATGAAACCGAATCAGCTACTGCGACCCGCCTTAAATGGATTGTCTTAACCAGAAGCCTTATGAGACGTTATGGGATTTATGACTCTGCCGAAGAAAAATAGTGGTAAATTCCAGGACAATTCTTTTTAGATTATATATACGTATTATATATATATATATATATATATATATATATAGTTTATATATATATATAGATTAGATATATATATTATATATAAACAAAAATTACACACAAACACAACACCAATTACACACACACACATTCACACAACAAACACACACACAACATATATATATATATTTATTATATAATTTATATTTATTATTTATATATATAGTTTTTTATTTATACCATTTAAATATATTATTGATATATATATATATTTTTAATGTATTTATTTATTTATTTATTTAATCTATATTTATATAA
>NW_028234930.1:0-7112 GCF_977035675.1 Penaeus japonicus | reverse complement strand
T
Organism: Penaeus japonicus; assembly: GCF_977035675.1. Lineage (NCBI taxonomy): Eukaryota > Metazoa > Arthropoda > Malacostraca > Decapoda > Penaeidae > Penaeus > Penaeus japonicus. Next base: position 7,111 of record NW_028234930.1, on the reverse strand, counting down.
GCTGACCTCCTTGAGGGGCTGAAAATGAGTGCAGAATCTTTTCTATATTTTCTATTGCTTAGCTACCAGATCTATGCGAATGTGCATTCTTCAACTTTTTCATTTCCTTGATTTCTCTGGGTAGGGATATTTTCTTCGGGGAGGGGGGGTTCTGCTCATTCTCTGTTCCGATCCTCTTGTGTGATACTTCTTCTGTCCTCTTGAGGGGTGCCTTGTCCACATGTTAGCTTGGGAACCTTCTTGAGGTTGAGGTTGGGGTGGCTGTCAGCTGGTCGGGGCTAGGAAGTAGGTGTTTCCCTTGTGGGCATCTCCCTGTCAGCTGTTCTAGGGCCATACATCCCCTTACCTCTCTATTTCTGTTTCAGTCATCGCATTTTATCATTTCTCTCGCAGGTATTCCAGTAGGTTGATGGGTCCTTGCTTATGAAGTATACTTTCACTTGGGGGGTTTAGGGTGGCTTTGTTTTTCTTGGTTTTCATGTATCCACTGCTTCTTTGTAGGCTTATTGGTCATGAACATCGTATTTCTGAGGGTATCTTCTATCAAATCCAATTTTCAAACTAACGATCAAATGACTCTGCTGGATTGCTTCAGACCTTAGTTGGGCAGCCACTAATCCTTGCATCTTCTAGACTGACCTTCCATATCATTTTCCCATTTTATATACATTGGGGGGGGATGAATCCTGAAGGGGGACTTGTAGTCTGTGATGGCTGTCCTTCCAATTCCCGCGATACCTTGTATTTTCACACTCGTGCAGTATTTAATTTTCCTATTGCACCAAGGGCTTCTTTCTTGAAGAGTGTGCCAGGGTCTGTAGGTCATCGTTCGTCTTCTGTAAGTGGAGTTGTCATCTTCTAGGTCCTGGAAAATGGTCGGATCTGGGTCTCTGGAAACCCATCTCCTTAGCATTCGTTTCCAAGATAGGCAACAATGGGGAGGCTTCTATAGAGGATTCCTGGGGGCCCAAGCATCAGGGGTGTGCCCAAACCATCTGTTAGGGGTGGTGGGGGTTGTCCCTTTCTGTTCTGTTTTATAGGCTTCGGGTTCGTCACTCTTCATAGATTTCCTCCATACTTTTGCTTATGCTATAGTCAAGGAGCTCAGGCTTCTTTCCTGCTGCTGTGGGTGACATTTTTTCTTTCTTCTTGCATATTATCTCCTCTGATGGTTCCTAGTTACCACCATTTCATGTACTACAAAACATATATATTTATAGTGGGCTAGGGAGGTTAGGTTGGGTTTTTCCGTTAGTGTCACTCAATTACACCCTTATTCCTACCCTCAAACGACCACTGAAAAAAACTGATAAAAAAATCTGGAAAGGAAACTCTGTGTAAACACAGTTCTACCTAGGCTGTGCAAAACACAGTCTTCTAGGGAAAACCTGTGCAACGACACAGAAAAAATCCACTTAAACTTAAAAAACAAATTACCTAGAATTTCCTGAATAGAAAAGTTCCTGAAGAGAAAATCCACTCTAAACTACTCTCTTAAGTTGCTAAGATTAGTCACCCAGGTGGAAACCCTTTTAAAGGATAACAACACAGAAACACCACCAAGTATTGCTTTTAGAAAAAAAGGGGGGAAATGCTAGTTCTCTGATAAAGGAGAGGACTAGCCCTAACCTGTATATCCTTGTCGTGATCCCGTGAAGACTTCTTCCTGTCGCACTTGGATGGATTTTCTATTTCCTTATTCAATTTCCGAGGTTTCACTTAGGTGCAATGGAAAATAACTAAGTTACACTTAACACTACTCAGTATTCCACAAGGGACGACGCGTTTTCGGCCTTTCTGGCATCTTCAGGTGCACTATTGTAAGAATACTGACTCTTTATTCAAAAAAAGTATAAACATATATCAGTCAGGCAAAAGAGTACCACGGTGTGTAACTTGACAAACTAGGGAACCTAACCTCGTTCCTTCCTGGGTACCAGGGGAAGGGGGAGAGATCCTAGATATCCCAAGAATACAATTACTATACATAACTACCATTATTTCATACACTTACATATACATATAACTACATAAAATTACAATACAATTACACATACATACAATTACTCTACATAACAATTACTATACACTAACGTATATAGTACAACTATATATACAATAATATAAATATAATACTACACAATTATCAGCATATATACGAAACAAATTATATATATATATCTACAAAAAAGAAGCACATATATAGCAAAGCTTAGAAAAAAACATCAAATACATATACAACCCAACACTGGTTATCTTGCGGCGTTTTTCTAATCGGTCGTTTCGTTGTCGAATTTCGCTCTTGCTTTCGTTTCGGTTGGTAACCCTTGGCGGAGTTATCGGCCGTCTTCCTTGTACCTTCCTTATTCTGGGTCTTTTGCCTGGGTTGAAGTGGTTAATGTGCCCAGGGTCTCTTCTCCTGATCTGTGAAATAGGGAAGGAGAGATACAGGGGCAGATGAGGAAGTAAGGAATTGTATAAGGTTTATCTGTAATAAATAATAAATAAATAGCAATAAAAACCCAATATTCCTGCGAACCAATACTAGTAAAAAAACAAAACACACACACCTCTTATCTTAGGCATTCACCTAGAAAAAACCGGGGAAAGGAGGAGGTAAACAGCAGGAGCCTTCTCCGGGGGCTTACACTGGTCAAGGAAGGGAGGTAGGTTTCTTGTCGAAGGTCTTGTCGCAACTGGATGCCTCTACTACGAGGGAGTGACTGAAGATAGAGTGGAAATTATGGGTATATATAGGAGGAGAGAAAGAGGTAACAGTTTGTTTTTTTAGGAAAGTGGGTGCCCGTGTTAGGTAGTTGGTCTAGATAGCAGGTAGCAATTCGTCTGTGGGGTATGGAGGGTACTCGGTTTACCTCGCCTTCACTCTTACCACATATAGTTTCTATATCGGATGTGTTAGCTATAAAAACCAATATAACAGATACATATATGATATATTCAATACATAAAATGAATATACATATATTTATATATATACATACATTTTATATATATATTTTTATTATATATAGATACACATAATTATACATATATACACACATACATAATACAAAATACATATACACAAGTATGTATATAGAAAATCTTTTATTATATAAAAGTCCATACAAATACTATTACTTATAGATATATGTATACATATCATTTCTCTAAATATGCATTTTGTGCATAAATACACACATGCATAAGGGACAATTGTACAGCCCCCTATCTTTATAACCATATTTTGTTATATATACATATTAGCCATATGCAACATATATACACGTACATGACCACTTTCTATACAACATATACGCCTACATTTGCATAAACACTTGTTTATTACACAGTATACAATACATTTGTTTTTTTTTTTTGGGGGCAATCTCATACACATACATACACCCATTTATACACATGCACATACACATACACTATCATTACATATCAGTATTATATACTATACATATACCTACACAATACAATATCCATATACATACAATTTACTTACAAGTATGCATCCACCTACACTTATATGTACATTACAATTACAGATACAAAATACATATTTATACAGACACACATATGAACATACAAATTACACCTGGTATAAATCTAATACTTAGACCATACACATATAACGCACTTATACATTTAATACACATATACTTACACATCACATACATATACACATCATATAACATGAGATGCACATGCACATGCTATGCACATGCACATGCACATACACATGTACACTACATATACATATTCATACACTATCATATAATACATTATGCAAATTCCACATACGCACCATACCCTACACATACATACTCGTAGACATATTTACATACATTCTACATATAAATACATACACATTAAATATATACTCACATACACATATACAAATACATACTCACATACCACATACAAATCATTATTACTTCCATACATATACATACATACATTCACATAAGTATATCTATAAAACGCAAATATACAATATGCAAATACATCTCGAATATGCATTTTAAAAAAATGAAAGAAACATCTCCAAAGGAAACAGTGTAAAGGATACATTCTTCCAGGTGCTTGAGCTATTCAGGTGGAGGTAGTTTCCCCTGAGGATGGGGAACTGGGGGCCTCCTTGGTGTTGGCTACTGTTCGTACTCTTGTTTCTGGGAAAAGAATAGATAAGAATATTCATGTAAAAACAGGCAATATGTACTATTGAAAAAAATATATAAATGTATTTATTCAGTAAAAATGCCACTAAAAAGGAACCAACTAAATATAAATTTTCAGATTGAAGAAAATAACATAAATTACATATTTCACTATTTATATACACATATGTACACCTGCATGTACAAAATGCATACATGTACAATATGTATTCACTCAGTCATATGCATAAACACCCTATATACTTACACAAATGTATACAAAGATTACCCAGATTTTATTTGCATATGTACGTGTTCACAACTGGCTAATGAGTAGATATCTGTAAAGCTGAGTGGGATGAGAGGGGACGACTTTCTACTCTCCATGCGAGGGCCCACTGAGCAATTACATAAACATTACATTTAGCTGAAGTACTTCATTTCTTCTACTAAAAATCTTCTTCTGTTAAGATACTGTAATGCTGATGGGGAAGAGAGGGACTGACCTTTCAACTCTCCATGCGAGGGCCCCATGAGCAATACATAACTACATTAGGTGAATTACTCATCTTCTCTACTATACATCCTTCTTCTGTTTAAAGAAACTGTAAATGATGAGTGGAAGAGAGGACTGACCTTTCAACTCTCATGCTAGGGCCCCACTGAGCAAAAACATAAAATACATCTAGGCTGAATTACTGCCTCTTCTTGTATTATAAAGCTTCTTCTGGTTTAAGATACTTGTATGCTGAGTGGGAAAGAGAGGGACCGACCTTTTCAACTCTCATGCGAGGGCCCACTGAGCATTATTCTTAAAAAAACGAAAATCCCATCTTTTTCTTGGTTGTCTTTTTCAAACTCAACACTTTTCAACGCCTACCTAGGGTACGATTGGGGGTCACAGGGGCATGTTTTCCCTGCTCTCCCATACCTGTTAGTGTTGAGTGGGAGGAGTGGGACCGACCTTTCACTCTCCATACGTCATCCCCCCTGAACACTAGTCTACATGTACTGGATGTAGAGTGGAAGAGAGGGACTTACTCTTCAACTCTCCATGCGAGTGTCCCACTGGACATCACACTTTGCGTCCTATTTTATTACCTTGGCCTGCTTTTGATAAATTTTCTAGAGTCAATGTGTGAAGGGATTTCTGCCTGATTCTTTTCTCCTATGGCTTTGGTCCTTTTTCAAGCTTTCATGGGTGGAGGATCTCCTTGACCTTTGCTTCCATGGCTTAGCCTCTGCATCTTCTTGCACCCAAGACCATTTCTTAATGATTGACGATCTTAGGAAATGGTGCTTATGCTTGGAGAAATTTAGCATAGGAGAATGATCCTGGTTGTATTGTCTTGGGCGTCTTTCCAATAAAACTTCTCTAGGTAGTTGCATTAGTCTTTGTTTTGTTCTCTCTAAGATCTTGCTGTTGTATCCTCTGAGTTTGAAAAATAAACTTAAAACAATTTTTCTAGGGCCTCCGTCAGGGTTCTTGGAATCGTTACATTTCTCTTATTCTGTACCTTGAGAGAAAGGGAGGGAATCTTTTCAATTAGGATGGTGACTTGACCTGAAAATGGAAAAAAAGGTATTGGTGATTATTTGCGGGCTTGTAGAATACTAGTGGTTTGTAGGTTTCCTCCGTTGATCAAATACACTAGGGTGTTCCAGTAAAGGCTGTTTGTGGATCATATCTTAGGGTGAACTGCAGGTTCTGGGTGTATTTTGTTCATTCTACATGATATTATTTTAGCTATTCTTCTTCTCCTTCCAAAATACAAAGATGTCATCAATGTATCTGAAAAACAACTGGGAGTTGCTTGTATTCTTCTTCCATTTTTACTTTTCTATGCTGACGTGAACAAAAATTTCAGCTATTGCTTCTGCACTGAGGCTCCTATTGCTGTTCCTTTATTTTGTTTGTAGAATCATGGTCAAATCTCAGAGGGTGCCTCCTAACACTTGGTCTATTCCTTCTTTATTAGGTAAGAGGTGGAGCTCTTTAATGTTAAAAATCCTGAGGAGTCTTCCCTGTACATATGCCAAGTTCTTTTCATAAAATTTGCAACCATCCAAGGCTGCTTCCACCTGAGGAATAACGTATACAGGGATCAATATCAAAGAGAGGTGAGTGCTCCTTTCGCAAATTGTGGGGGAAATTCCTTAATTTTCTGAGGAAAATCAGGGAGGTATATGCAGTCTCTCTGGAAGCAGCTCAGAGGGGGGCTAGGTAAGTGGTAAGTAGCGAATCCACTGGTCTTGTAGGAGAAGCAGCCACTCAAGACTGGTCTCCCTGGCCGTGTGCCTAGTTCTGCATCTATGTTCTTGTGATTCTTTGGAAGTATATACCAATTTTGGATGTGTGGGTTGTGTGACAGGAGGGGCGTCTCTTTGGGCCGCTTTTGAAGCTTTACATTTCCTCTAGGAGAGTTCCAGGTATAGATATTCACAAAACCTTGGGAGTCTCTGTCAATTTCCTCAAAGCTTCTTCTGGGTTTGTGATTGGTATATATGTTTTCTCTATCATTAAGGGTGCCTGCATTGCCTGTAATTTCCTGTTTTGAGGACTACTAGGGCTCATCTTTGTCGGCTTTTTTAATTAACTATATTAGGGATCTGTTCTCAGGCTTTCCAGGCTCTATTTCTTCTCTTTTCAAGTTGTGTCTCCTCTTCTTTTTGCTTGTATTGTTAATTCCTCCAAGGTTCTTTCATTTTTTCAGCTAGACCTGGGAGTCTTTTTGGGGGGAGTTTTTCCTGTTTGGAGGAAGGGAGTTGAGATGGAACCACTTTCACTTTGCTTTTTCTTTGTGAAAAGGTACAGGGAAGAAGAGAATCCGTGAATCTGTGGTTTATTTCTGATTCTAGGTCCTTCAAGGAGTTGCTAGATTCTCCAAACTGGCTTTGTCGAGGGTTAGGGCCTGGGACAAAGGATCTCCCTTTGCTTAGCA
>NW_028234929.1:0-6987 GCF_977035675.1 Penaeus japonicus | reverse complement strand
GAATGTAAGTGTGTATGCGTGCATATCTACCTGTATCACAATGTATGATTACAATATGTATTTAGCCATGCAGTATATATATCTGTATGTATGTATAACACATCATGGCCATTACAAAGCATTTTTCCAAAAAAAGCGGAGTAGTCGAGTACATGATCCCAAACGCTGAAGCAGGGAAAGCAGCTCGAACGGCGCAGACCGAACAAATAAGCAAAGTAAAAGCAATAAGCATAGCATAAGAGAAAATATTGCTGGTTCGATTCCCAGTCATACCACACTGGTTGGAATGGAAGTGAAGTTTCAGCGACGGAACTTACACAAGGGAAAATGCTCTTAGAAATTGCATTCCGAATGATCCGCAGAGGAATGGAATAAAATCATGCAGTTCGGGAATGTTAAGGATGTTGCAACTCATGACCAACGCTTGTCAAAGCATGATGTAACATATAAACCGAATTTTGCCACTTGATTTCTATTTTGATGTACTGTGTTACAGAGGGACCATGTTAGGGAAAAGAGCAAGAGAGAGGAGAGAGAGAGAGGAGAGAGAGAGAGGAGAGATGTTGCGAAGAGAGAAGAGAGAAAAGAGGAGAGAGTGAGAGAGAAGAGGAGAGAGAGAGTGAGAGAGAAGAGGAGAGAGAGATGAGATGAGAGGAGAGAGAGAGGAGAGAGAGAGAAACAGACGAGATGAGAGAGAGAGATAGAGAGAGAGAGAGAGGAGAAGTGAAGGGAGGAGGACAGAGAGAGGAGAGGAGAGAAGAGAGAAGGAGAAGAGAGAACGAGAGCGAGAGAGATATAGATAGATAGATAGATGATAGATAGAGAGAAGAGAGAGGAGAGGGGAGAGAGAGAGAGCGAGAGACGAGAGAGAGAGAGTAGAGAGAGATGAGAGAGCGAGAGGGAGAGAGAGAGGGAGGGAGAGAGAGAGAGGGAGAGAGAGAGAGAGAGAGAGAGAGAGAGAGAGAGAGAGAGAGAGAGAGGAGAAGAGAAGGGAGGAGAGAAGAGAGAGGAGAGGAGAGAAGAGAGAAGAGAAGAGAGAAGAGAGAGAGAGAGAGAACTAGCTGTTGATAGATCGATAGAAGATAGCATAGAGAGAGAGAGAGGGAGAGAAGGGGGGAGGGGAGAGGAGAGAGAGTGAGAGAGGGAGAGAGAGAGAGAGGGAGGGAGAGAGAGAGAGATCTAGAGAGAGAGAGAGAGAGAGAGCGAGAGAGAGAGAGAGAGAAGAGAGATAGAGAGAGAGAGACAGGACAGCCAAGACAGACAGACAGAGAAAGAGAGAGAGAGGAGAGAGAGAGAGAAGAGGAGGAGAGAGAACGAGAGAGAGAGAGGAGAGAGAGAGAGAGAGAGAAGAGAGGAGAGAAAGGAGAGAAAGATGAGAGGAAAAAGAGAGAGAAAGAGGAAGACGAGAGAAAGAGAGAGAGAGAGAGAGGGAGGAAGAGAGAGAGAGAAAGAGGCACAGCCAGACAGAGAGCCCGCCCCCCCCACCAACACACACACACACACAACAGATAGAGAGAGACAGAGAGACAGAAAAAATTTATATATTATATTTTATATATATATTATATATATATGAATATTATATATATAAATTATTTTATATATTTATATATAAAATAAAAAATATTAAATAAATATATATATAAATAAAATTTTAATAAAATTTAAATTATATATTATATATATATAAAATTTTATCTATTTCTATCTATCTATCTAATTATCAATCTATCTATTATATATTTTATATTTTATTATATATATATATTTTTTAAAAAATTAAATTAGAAAAAGAGAGAGGGGGAGAGAGGGGGAAGGAGAGAGGGGCCCAGAGGGAAGACAGAGAGAGGAAAGAAAGAGAGAAAAGACAGACAGCGAGAGATAGATAGAAAATAGATAAAAAACCCCCAAAACCCAGAAAACCCTTCCCCCTTTTCCCCTTGGGTTTAACCCCCCAACCCCCCCCCCCCCCTTCCTTCCCCCCCTCCCTCCCCCCTTCCCCGCTTGCATGGTTTTCCCTTCCCCCTCCTTCCTTTGCATTTAAATTGTTTTGTCTGTGCTTCGACGGGGGTTGCGATTTCCTTTCCCCTTGGAAAGAGAGTTTCGCACCTTTAAAGAGGGGAGAGGGTTTCGAAGTCTTTTCCCCCTTTTATCTCTCTCTTTCTTCTTCTCTTCTCTCTCCTCTCCCTTCTCTTCACCCCGTCCCCCCTTGTTGCAGCCTCTTTTTTCTTCCATCCTTTCCCAAGTTTCTCTATTTTCTTGCATTTTCCCTTCCCTTTGATTTTGGGCTAAATTTCTTTTTCCATTTTTTTGCCCAGTGTCTTTTGGCATTTTTAATTTCCCAGTTTCCGTATCTGTTTTTTTAAAGGTTTCCCCAGCTTTTTCTTTTTTTTTCCTGCTTTATTAAAGGGGGGCGCGCCTATCGAAACCCAAGGAGACGAATTACGGTTTAAGGTAATTATTTGAAAAAAAAGGGTAAAAACACACTGTGACCCTTTATTACGGGAAGGGCCCTTAACATTTGGGCCCCCGAGTCGAAAAAAAAAAAACCTTGTTTGCAGAGCAATAGGATAGATAGATAGAAAGATAGATAATAGATAAAAAGATAAAAAAAACAGACAGTAGACAGAAGATAGATAGTAGAAGATAGATAAAAGGGGAGAGGAAAAGGGGAGAGGGGGAAAAGGGGAGTAGAGGGGGCAAGAAAGAGAAAAAAAACTATTAAATTTGGGAAAAATTTGCCAGACTCCCGGGGGGGTTTTTTTGGCATTTTTTAACCCGTTTAGGGAAAGTTCCCCGGGTTTTTTCCACCGGGCCCCCCCTTGGAGTTTCTTTGGGGGGAAGTTTTAAAGAAAAGGGGTCTTATTTAAAAATTTTTAATTCTCGGTTAAATGAGGGAAAAAGGTGTTGGGGTTTTTTGGAAAACGGGGTTTCTCGAACCTCGGCGCGTTTTTTGTAAAATTTTCCCTCCCCCAATTGGGGCCCCCAATTTTCCCTGCCCCTGGGGCTTTGGTGAGCGTATTTTAAAGAAAAAAAATTTCCACTTTAAAATTTTTTTTAAAGGAAAAAATTCCTTTTTTAAGGTTTTGGGGGTTAGAAAATTTTAAAATTAAAGCGAGACTTTCAAAGCAAAATAGCGCCAAGAAAAAAAAGAAAAAAAGAAAAAAAAAAAAGAAAAAAAAGGGAATGCTATGGAAAAAAGGAAAAAACAAGCCCAAAAAAGGAAAAAAATTGCAATAGGAAAAGAGAAAACAGCAAAGGAAAACAAAAAGCAAAAACAAACGCGACGGAAACTTTAAACGTTTTTTTCTCCCGAGAGATATCTGGATGATAGGTATATGAGTATGAGTATATGGATTATATTGTACATAATCATATATGCATACGTCATGCAGCACGTATTCATACTTGTATATACATATAATATTATATATATATATATATATTATTATATTTATCTATATATATATACGTATAATATATATATATACGTATATATATTATAATATATTATATGTTATATATTATACATATATATATATACGTTATATATAGATATATAAATAGAGAGAGAGAGATACACACACACACACACCACACACACACACACACACACACACACACACAACACACACACCACACACACACACATTATATATTTATATATATATATTATATATATATATACGTATATCATATATTATATATATATATATGTATATATTATTACATATATCTATATATATATATATATATATATTATATATATATCATACTATATATTACGTAACATATAGATACGGTATAGAGTTAGATCTGTAACTAGAGAGAAAGAGAAACACACACACACCACACACACACACACAACACACACCACCACACATATATATATTTATATATTATATATATATATATATATATATATATGTATGTATAAATATTTTATATATTATATTAAATTTATATATATATATATATAGATATATATCATTATTTATATATATATATATATATATATGTATACACACACACACACACACACCACACACACACACACACACTCAACACACACACAGACACACACACAATATATATATATATATATATATATTATATAGATATATATATAGATATATTTATATAAATATATATACGTATATATATATATATATATATATATATATTTATATATATTATATATATATATATATGGATAAATATATATATATATGTATATATACTATATACATATATTATATATATATTATATCATATATACTATATATATATATTATATATATATATGTATATATATATATATATATATATATATATATCGATATATAAGTATATATATTATATGTACATATATATACGTATATATAGATATATAATTTAGAGAGAAAGAGATTACCACACACACACACACACCACACACACACACACCACACACATATATATATATATATAGATATATATATATATTTATATCTGTGTATATATATATATATATATATATATCTATATATATATATACTATATTTGTATTATACTCACACACACACACACACACACACACACACACACAACCACCAACACACACACACACTCACAAACACACACACATTATATATAATATATAATATTATATATATATTTATATATATATATCCGCATTTATATATATATATAGATATAATATAGATATTATAGATTTTATATATAATATATATATTATATACATATGTATATATATATACATATATATATATTATTTACGTACTATATGTTATATATATATAATATATAATATATACTATATATATATTATATATACATGTGTTTATACATATATACAATTTAACTTATATATATTAATATTTATATAGTATTTTATATTATTATATTATTATATATATATATATTATATATATATATATAGATATATATATTTTTACTTATTGGTTTACTTGGTGGTAGTTACAGCTTGAGCCTAGTTATTAGCTCAGTGCCAGGGCCTCCTGGGGGACCGCCCATATGTATATTATATATATATATATTATATATATACTATATAGTTATATATATTATATATAATTGATATATAGGTTATATATATATCATGTATTACTATATATATATATATATATATTATATAATATATATATATATATATATATATACACAACATTTACACACATCTATCTATCTATCTATCTAATCATTTATACATAAATGTGTTGGGTATGTGTGCGTTGTATGTTTACTGCGCCATCAATATATCCATCTTCCTGCACACTCACCCAGACATCGTTTCCTCTACTCTCAGCACAGTGCTCGGCCAGGAACAGGGCGTCGGGCGAGAGTGACGTGGTGAGAGAGTCTTTGTGGTAGGGGAACTCTGCTTCGAGAAAATAAGTGATATCCTGCGTGCCTCTTCCAGCTGGCCTCGAGTTAGGAGGAGTCATGAACCAGACACCGAAAGAGTCTCATGGACGCTTGTTAGGGCACAGGAAGAGGCCAACACTAGGAGGAGGAAGAGGATGGGGGGGAGGGGTGGGGGGGGGGGGGGGAGGGGGTTGAGGAGTAGGAAAGAAAGGAGAAAGTCGTAAGAAAGGGATGGTAGAGCAGGATGGGGAGGAAGAGCGAAAGGAGTAGGGGGAAGAGGAGAAAGAGGAGGATGAGGATGAGGATGAAGAGAAAGAACGCGGAAGGAGAGCAGGAGGAGTAGGAGGGGGGCGGAGTAGGAGGTGAAGAGAGAGTAGGAGGAGAGGAGGAGTAGGAGAGGAGGAGTAGGAGTAGGAGTAGGAAGAGGAGGAGGAGGAAGAGGAGGTACAGGAGGAAGAGGAGTAGCATGAGTAGGAAGATGAGTAGAAGGAGGAAGGGGAGGAGGAGGAAGGAAAGGAGGAAAATGAGGTTAAAGAGGAGGAGGAGGAGGAAAAGGGGGTGAAGGAGGGGGAGAGGGAGGAGGAGAAGTAAGAGAAGGAGAAGGAGGAAAAGGGGGTGAAGGAGGGGGAGAGGGAAGAGGAGAAAAGGGGGGAGGAGGGCGGAGGGGAGCGGGAGGAGGAGGGAAAGGGGGTGAAGGAGGGGTAGAGGGAGGAGGAGGAAAAGGGGGTGAAGGAGGGGGAGAGGGAGGAGGAGAAGTAAGAGAAGGAGAAGAAGGAAAAGGGGGTGAAGGAGGGGGAGAGGGAGGAGGAGAAGTAAGAGAAGGAGAAGAAGGAAAAGGGAGTGAAGGAGGGGGAGAGGGAGGAGGAGGAGGGAAAGGGGGTGAAGGAGGGTAGAGGGTGAGAGGAGGAGGATGGAGGACAAGGGGCGTGATAGGAAGGGGGAGAGGGAGGAGGAGAAGTAAGAGATGGCGGAAGGGAAAGTGGGTGAAGGGGGGAGGGGAGAGGAAGAGGAGGAGTAAGTGAAGGGAGGAGGAGGCGTGCTGTAAACGGTTATAAGGAGAAAATGAGCGACGAGGGCCGAAAGATATGAGAGAAGGAGAAGCGAAGGCGGGGGGGGGACTGACAAAGGACCGAAATTCTGGAGGAGGACTGTTCAAGGCGATGAAGAGAAATATTTGAGGAAAGGCTAGAAAAGAAAAAGAAAAATATTACACACTCACCTACGGGACGCATGATACCACTGAAGAACAGCTCGAAAGGAAAAGAAAGAAATAAGGGGCATGTTTATTTCAGCTATTCTGTGGTCAAAATCAAAAGAGCAAATCAACAACGAAAATGATATTTTTCTCCCCTACTACCCCACCCACCCCAATTCCCCTACTCCTACTCCCTACCCTCCCCCTCCCCTCCCCTTTCCCCTTCCCACCCCTTAACCGTCCGGGCCGCGGTGAGAACCATTAGATCTTCAGTGTCGTCAGGGACGATGCTGATGGATTATGCATTAATTATAACGGCGGGGACATACGAGTAACGCACCGTCTTCTCTCACCAACCCTCCCCCCCCTCTTCCTCCCCTGCCCTCCCCCCACCCTCCTTTTCG
>NW_028234928.1:0-2500 GCF_977035675.1 Penaeus japonicus | reverse complement strand
CAGTAACCACATGACACTTATGAACAATGTCTAATGAATGTATAACCCCTCTGGGATACTTGTAGTCTGGGAGTAGAATACGCTTGCGTTGTGTATAAAAACTTTATTTTTTTTCAATACGCCAGGGCTGTAGATTTTTTTTTTTTTTTATTAACATCTTTTTTTTTTTTTTTTTGTATTTTTTTCTTTTTTTTTTTTTTTCTTTTGACTGGGACCAACACTACGAGAAACTGGGGACCTGACATAGAATATTGTCATAGCCAGAGATTATTCCTTCTCCTCCTAAATCAAGTCTCTCATTAAAGATGTTGGAAACCATATCACAACACAAAAAAACTAAACGTACATCTCGCAAGAAATCAGAGCCTTGCTAATATATCATGCGCGGAGATGCAATTCACATGCTCGAATTAAATCCCTATTACCAGTGATATCATGCATATTGCCGAGTGCGAGAGGAACAGCAGGTAGATGAGCAAAGTGTGGATATAGACACTGGAGTACCTCTTGCAGGATCTCGCACATAATCAAAAACTTCTGTGCAGGAGTTACATTGATTGGGCTGATAAACTCTTCTCGAAGACCTTAGATTTATATGACACGATTTTTGGGAAGATAAATTCCCTCTATGGTTCACATTGATTAGCTATAGAAGCCAGTTTGATGGTTGAATTTTTTTCACTTTTTTTTTTGCCCTGGTGATGGCAAAAGGACTAAATCTTTGAACTAAGATAGAGATTGAGAAATATAGATAGAATAGAGATAGTAGATAGAGAGGATAAGGCGAAGAGAGAAGAAGAGAGATAGAGAGAAGAGAGAGAGAGGAAATGTATAGAGAAAGAGAGAGAGAGAGTGAGAAAGGTAGAGAGAGAAAGAGAGAGAGAGAGAGAGAGAGAGAGAGAAGGGTAGAGAGAGAGGCAGAGACAGAGCTAGTGAGAGAAAGAGACAGACAGACAGACAGACAGACAGGGAGATAGAGAGAGAGAGAGAAAGGTAAAGAGAGAGAGACAGAGATAGTGAGAGAAAGAGACAGACAAACAGACAGGGGGATAGATAGATAGATAGAGAGAGAGAGAGCATCCCTACCGGAGGCCAAGCGAGACGCGACCCGCCGCACGCACCCGTCCCGCCACATCCCCGACCCATAACACTGCGTACCTCCTAATCCCACTTCAACGTCTTACCCCTAGAAGCTGTCATTATCCCCTTCAACACCCTCCCCCTCCTCCTTATTACCTATTAGTGTTGATATTTCTGCCTAAGACAGAGTGAACGTTGGTAACCCTCCCTCCCCCACCCCCACCCCCACACCCTCTAAAAATAAAACGACTGAAGTCCCTAAGGTCGCGAGTACCCCTAATTCCTACCGGCACTCCGTTCTTAGGAACTCGCGGCGTAAACGCTGTCGCGCCCCTCCGGAACAGTGCCAATTGTGCGGGTTCGGTGCGCTTAACATATGGGGGACATTAATCTTGTCGGTGGCACCAGAGGCATCAGCCGTGGTGCACCGCTGCTTGCCAAGCGAGTCTGGAGTGATGTCTACAAGCTCTGAGCATGGAGAGTTGTTTAAGCTTGTATTTTGTTTTAATCTAGATTGCACTTTGATAGGTTTGTGTTGCTCAGAATGCGATTATAAAGGGAGCATTAACTGCATTTCTCTTTAGCAATAAGTGATTGTTCCTTTTTTAAGGGGGTTAGCTTGTCCCAGTATATTTAGCTATGTTTGGAGATCCGTTTTATCGTGAATTTCAATACGCTTTGTGTTATAGAAGTGTATAGTAAGTTATCTTTTCCATTTCATTTCTAGTTGTTATTTTATATTCATCCTTGGAACCTTTTCATTTAAGTGTCTAGAAATATATGAGAAATAATATATATATATATTATATAATTATATATTATATATATATATATATATATATAATATATCTATATAATATATATAAGATATTTATACATATGATATATATATAAATATATTCTAAAAACATATAACATATATATATATAATGTTATATATATTAATATATATATAATATATATAATATATATAACACATGTACAATAATTAAAAAAAAAAAAAAAAAAAAAAAAAAAATAATATATATATATACCTATACATAAATAAAATATATATATATATAGATATATCTATATAAATATAAATATATATATATATATATATGTATATATATATTTAAAATATATATATAATTATATATATAAATATATATATATATATTGTTGTGTGGTGTGTGTGTGTTGTTGTGTGTGTGTGTGGTGTGTGGTGTGTGTTTGTGTGTGTGTTGACGAGACGTGCTGTGTGTGACAGTGGTGTAGTTTGTGTTGTGTGTGTGTGGTGTGAGAAGTGTGTGTATAATTATATATATGCATAAAATATATATATATATATATATATATAATAAATATATATATATAACTAAATATATATATATATATATTAGTAATGTAATGTATATACATAATATATAAAAATATA
>NW_028234927.1:0-27428 GCF_977035675.1 Penaeus japonicus | reverse complement strand
CCCAAGTCCCCGAAGAGCTACAAGTGTTCCCCCCTCAGCCCTGTAGAGGTCCACCTTTCTCTTGATATAAATAACCTGTTTCTCTTTTCTCTAAATTACCTTGTTTTCTTTTCTTCAGAATCCAATTCTCCTTAGGAATATAGCAGTTGAGACAGGGCCCCCCAGCAACAACCTACCTATTCTGCCCTGACCAAGTGTAGCCCCCATAGGGGGCTCCTGCTTGTTCCCTCTTTAACCCCTTTTAAATTTTGAACTCCAGGGATGAAGCTACACCGAGGCTGTTTGGGTCCTTGGGCCCCTCCTCTCCCCTTTCCTGTTTTTGTTTTGTTTTTTCGTTGTGATAGATATTTTGCCTGTAATTGTTTGTTTTTACAGAAATGATAAAAGAGAGTTAGAATAATGCTCATACCTTTCCCCTCCTCCCCAAACAGGACACCTTGGGAAGAGTGAGCAAAGGAACCACTAGGCCCCCAGTTCCCCAGGAGCATTAGGAGTGGATAGGCTCCTCCCCCTTCCCCTGGATGGACCAACCAGAGAGAAGATGGAACAGAGACCTGACCTCCCAGTGAATACAAGCCCTGGGATTGGCGGCCCACTAAGGAAGGAACACAGTTTTACTATGACCTCTTTCTTTATTCAGCATGTATATAATGTAGTGCTTTATGAATAAAGATTCAGTATTCCCCCACCTTAGCACCTGATGAGGTCCCTTAGGCCGAAAGCGCTCGTGCTGTGGGTTACTGTGTAGTGTTAAGTGATATTGTGTGTTTATTTTTTTCCTTAGTGACTTATAATACTTTAGTGACAAGTGATATTACAATACCCAGTGGATAGCAGAGAACAAGAGAAGAAAAACACCAGGAAGAGACCCAGCAGCAGCTTTATACGGTTTGTCCTAGAGTTCCCCCAAAAGGATCTTTAGGTTTCTCTGTTTTTTAGCTTTGTAAGGTCTTTTTTTTTTTTAAAAGGTTTTTTTCACCAAGGACCTGGTTTGTATATCCAGGCCTCTTGTGTTTCCTGTCCTCAGGAAGTAGGGTATAGGATAAGAGTTTTTTTCGAATATGTGAGTGGTGTAGAATATGTTCTAAAGTTTCAGAGTTTTAGATCAGTGACAAATGTAGACTCAGTGATAGGTGTGAAACAGACCATAAATTTCTGAAAAAAAGTGTGAAAGATACTGGAAAGAGTAAGAATAAGTAAAAGTTTGAAGAGCTAGAGAAAGTGTGGAACTTCTAAGTGAAGGGTTCTTAAGCTCAGGGTATGCGTATGTTATAAAGTGTGGTGAAATAAGGACAAGGAAAGAAAGGTTGTTTACATAATCTATAAAATTTCCCCTTCTGATCCAAAGTACCCCTAGTCAACTTGAGTTGATTCAGAAGTGTATCCTTGTTCTCTCCTAGCTGATATATAGCTAGCAAGGTTATCCATGTAGCTTAACCCTTGGTTCTCGACAAAGAGCATTCTGAACCCAAAAGGTCCTGACCTAACCTGGCCTAGCCCTTAGGTTTTCAGGCGCCTAGTCCTTGAATTACCCCTGGCTGAAAAACAGCTAGCAAGGACGTTCAGTACTGTGTTAAGGATTAGTGCATCATGGTCAATACCAGGAATAGTGCAAGGGAGGGAACTAGGGAGTACCCAGAGGAAGCTAGACAAGGGGAGATTCTAAATGATTTAAGCACCCCAGTTAGCCATTTACATGGAATAGTGGCAAATAAGGAAATAGAAAAAGTGAAATTACCTATCCCTTGGAAAGATCCAGATAATCCATTGGCCTTAAGAGGTGGGTGGGCTCACCCATATTCATGGACAAAGGGGAGTCCGGCCATAGAGAGGTCTCCTTTAGCTCCCCTCCTTATAGGACTAGATGGACCAGTGATATATAAGGAAGACCCCTTCCCAGATAGATTTGAAGACACCCATGATAGATCCCCCCTTAAAGACCCATTATGCAAAAAAGAATTCCATAGGTTGAGTAAGTTGTACTCAGTAGAAGCTATGTCATTAGCAAGAGTAGAATACTGTGATAGGTGTGAAACAGCAGGGGTGACGGAGGATTTTGAAGTAACAGTAGCAAAATACTCCACCCCCTCAGGAGTCCTACCTCCCAGGTGGGTAGTAGAAATGGGAGAGTTGATATGGCTAAGTGCAGCAAAGAAATGGCAGGGGTTGTTAGCTGCCCATCTTAGAGCAGAGGCTATTGAAACTAGGAAGAAAATCATATCAATTAAAAATGAGTTGAAAGAAAAATTCCCAGAAACATACAGAGTAATCTGCCATGAAGCATGGCAAAAAGGCAATGTGGCAGCATTGAAGATAAAAAAACAAACACCACCTGAGCTTCCCCACCTCTACCTAAAGAATAATGGTTTGTCTATGTGGGAATATATATGTGAACATGTAGATGGAGGCATTACCCCAGAGGAGGAAGAAATGGTGGAGGCATGTATGAATAATGATCTGGCAACAGATGGTTTGGTATTGAAAAGAAATAGGAAAACACAGACAGATAACATTGAAAATGATGAGGATCTTGAAAATGAGGAAAATGCAAGGTCAGAAAACGTGATCCCAACACCAAGTGATGAAAACATAATAACAAGAGCCGGACAAGAGGGCATAGCTGTTGAGACCCTTCACATGGAAGGATCAACAGACACAGAGGAGAACCAGCTTCAAGAGAGAGGAGTTTTGCCCCCCCCTCTAGAAGAGTCATCGACCACCCTAGAGGAAGAGAGAGATGTGTTGTCCATAACACAAGAGGATCCCCCAGTTCTCTCTGAAGGAGTGAAGACTACCCAGGTGGCCCCTTCTCAAGGACAAGAAAATACGCAAGAGAGGACCGTCACCCCCCCAGGAGGATTACGAGACGATATCCCTCCCTCCCCTTCTCCCCCCTCTTCTCCCCCCCCTCCCCTTGAGCCATCTAGAGTGTACCCCTCCCCCCTAGTGAAACTTAATGAATGCACTGATATGCTAGGGAAAGTAGTACAGTCCTTGGATAGGTTGGAAAGGGTATTTAGGGAAATAAATGGCATAGATAAGAATCCCCCCTCCCCTAACCCCGCCCCCCAATTAAACAAGGAATCCAGCAGTAGTACAAACCCTGAAGTACAAGGTGGAATAAGGAGCCCCCAGCCAAACACCTGGCAAGGCTTACAGGCTATGGCAAGGAGGAAAAAGAAAGAAAAAACACAGAAAAGAAAAGAAATACAAACAGGAACAGGCATCACAGAAAAACCAAATAGGACAAGAAACAGAGCAAGGACACAGAGAACAAACCCTCTCCCATCCCAGGAGCAGGATTTTCAGAGAGATTCGACCCCAAGGGAAAACGAGCCCCAAGGTATCCAGAACATCCCCCACCCCCCAGACCACAAAGAAACAGAGCAAGACAGAGAGACAGACCCCAAGGAGCTACATGGCAAAGGAACAGCCCCAGAGTATGGCAGGACCCCCAGGAACACAGATTACCACCTCCCAGACAGACCTTCAGGAATACCTCCTACAACACGAGATTCTCCTGGGGACATACCCCCCTCAGAGAAACCCAAGCGACGTGGCAACCCAGGAGAACACAGTGGAATTGGCAGCCAAGGAGACAAGAGTGGAACTGGCACCCCAGGAACCCCCAGAGGACTTGGTACCCCAGGGACACGCGGAATACTTGGCAACCAGGGAGGAATTTCAGGAATTCCCAAAGAGCAGAACATGCTCCAGGACGAGAAAACACCCCATGGGTTCAAGGAACAGCAGGAGGAAGGCAGTGGCAAGGAGAAGCCAGAGGGAACTGGGGATGGAATTAATTGTAACAGAAGTAGAACTAGAGAAGGAGCAACTTTCAATCTTACATAAAGGTAGATCTTTTGTCCCAGGCCCACCCAAAAAGAAAATCCAATTAGAAGCATTGACCTCCTCTTTTTCACAACTTGAAGAAGAAGCAAACAGGAGGTTTACAAATGCCCTTCTCCCGGGACAATTGGGCCTTGCACAAAGGATTAGGAAAAATTTACCCTCACAACTACCTATGGCAAAGATTGAAAAAGCCCCTCCAAGAAGACTCCCAGGGTTGCATGAAAGGATTGAAGAACAGCTAGGTGAGTTGAAAAAGACAGTAGACAGAGGAAGAAGGCCTAATATGACAGATAAAGAGAGAGTAGCCCTAGACAAACTTAAGAGAGATGTAAACATAGTTATAAAAAAAGCTGACAAAGACGGGGCTTTAGTAGTTTTAAAGACAGAAAATTACATTAAGATGGGGAATAAGCACCTTAATGACATAGAAACCTACAAAGAGCTAGAACATCCAGAGGAAGCCTTGCAAAGAGTGATAAGAGAGAGTAAAATTCTAATAAACAGGTTCCACACCTTGGATGACCCAGGAATCAAAAGTAGGAGTTTTTCAGCAAGCCAGAGGGATGCCCTTCTAGCACACAAAGCAAGCATTCCCCATTGGTATGTTCTCCCTAAGACACATAAGAGAGTAGAAGAAGATACAGGGACATGGCCAGGGAGACCAGTCTTAAGTGGGTGTAGTGCGCCAACCAGGCCAGTAGACAGATTGTTAACCACCTTTTTGACCCCCCTTTTAGACATTCTTCCGGAAAGGTTACAGGATACCTCAGATTTTTTAAGGAAAATGAAGGATGCCCCATGTTTCCCAAAAGGCTCGATCCTATTTTCGTTTGATATTGTATCATTATATCCATCAATCCCCCAGGAAGAAGCTGCTTGTGTGGTTGCAAATTATTATGAAAAAAACTATGGGTATGTCCAGGGCCGCCTAGCAGCTGATTTCAACATCAAACCCCCCCCACCTTATCTCATCAAGGAGGGGATTGATCATGTTCTAGGGGGAACACTGCTAAGATTCAATAACAGATACTATAAGCAATGCAAAGGTACTGCTATTGGAGCTTCAGTGTCAGTCGCCATAGCCGAGATATTCGTCCATGCAAGCATAGAGAAAAAAAGGAAAAGGCTACAAAACCAACCAAAGATATTCTTTAGATATATAGACGATATTTTCGGGATCTTCACGGGTACAGAGGAAGAATTAATGGCATATCACGAGGATCTAAACACGTTCCACCCTGACCTGAAATTTACCCTGGAATGGAGCAAAGAAAAACTCCCCTTCCTAGACACCTTAGTGTATTGGAACAATGACATGTACCCTCAAACAACCACTTTCTACAAGCCTTCCAACACACATCAGTATTTGCATTTCGAGTCAAGCCATCATCCAAGTCTGAAGAGATCCTTACCTTTCTCCCAAGGCATTAGAATTAAGAGAATAATAAGTGAAAATAAGAACCTAGAGGGAGCATTACAAGAAATGGTAGGGTTTTTCAGAAATAGAGGATATGGAAAACAAATACTAAAGTCGGCCTTGGAAAGAGTAAAAGAAATCCCTAGAGAAGTCTTGTTGCAAAAGAAACCAATAGCTAACATGGGGAGAGTAATTATCCCTATGATATACTCTCAGATCTTAGCAACACCCCTTAGAGCCTCTTTGAATTCCTTGTGGGATTGGATACAACGAGATTCAAAAGGCAAACCTTGGGAGAAGAGTTTTAATGGTCCCCCACCTATGATAGCATGGATGAAGGATAAGGCAGTTGCTGACCTACTAATTAGAGCCCAGTTCCCCTCCCCCCTGACCGAATAAAAGAAAGAAGCTAGATGCAAAGAAAACGGAGTAACAGGGGAGGGAGGTTTTAAGGAAAATGGGAAGGAAAACAATACAAAAAGACTCCACATTCTCCTGGAAACTAACATTTTTTTCTTCTTAAGTTAGTAAGTACAGGAGACAAAACAACACCTATGCTTTATGCAGGTACACAGACTCTACATTCTCCTGAATGCTGACATCTAAGTTAGTAGTTCTGGGAGATTTACAACATAAAAACCGGGTTAAAAATGGTATACAAATAAAAGAATAATCAGAGAGAATTAAAATAAACAAGTATATAAAATAAAAGTGTGAAATCGGTTCGAATAAAAATCCGAAAAATATATCAATATGAGTAAAAAACATCTATACATATATATAAAGATAGATATAGATATAGATATAGATATGCACATATATATTAAAGATTCTGATAAGTAAGAAGAAAAATAAAAATTCACAAATATAAAGCTCAAACAGGTACAAACTATTAGAATAGAATAATGCTAATACTTTTTTTAAAAAACTATGGCATGAATATAATGTAGACAACAGCCCTTATATGGATAATCTTTATTTTTACAAAAAGACATGCAAACAATAACTGATGGAAATACATAACTATATACCAAATGATAAGACAAACATTTTTTTCTACAGTTAAGTGAAATCAAAAAGAATGTAATTACTATATAGGGTAGGAGATGCTTCTCCACACACATGACGGTGACCTCCTTTGATTGACAGGTAACCAGCAAAGGAGCTAGAGTCAGGTGGCAAAGTGGCTTCTTCTCCCCCTTGCCTATAAGTTTTAACACTTGCTGTATCTGCTAAATATATATTACCAGATAAATATAAACAATTCAAATAATAATCAAGAAATATATATACTCGGGTAATAAGCATATTTTCATATAAAAGTAAGGCAGAGTATACCAATATAGAGGAGTCTAAGGATGGGTAAGAATGAGTGTGAAATACATAGAAATAAGAATAAAGAAAAATATAATTACAATACATATTACATTTTCTTAATTATAAAAAGCTAACAGCACAAATAATTAAAAAATATATACTGACAGAAAATATAATTCATCAGTAAAGTAGGACATTACAGAGGAGTTGAAACATAGACAGAAATAAAGGTGAAGATATTTAGAACTAGGTTAGAGACTTTGATGAAGAAGGAAACATATAACATTAACAATTTAAAAAAAACAGGCACAGAAAAGATATGGACATAGTCAGGACGAATTAAGAACACAAGGTTGATAAACAAAAGCATAAGAAAATTATTACAATACATATATGTTCTCTTTAGATAACTTTTTATTTTTAAAAAAAAAATATATATATAAGAATGCAAACAGAAATTGAAATAAGTACAAGGTTGAAACATATATATGAAGTAACCAACACAGAATTCTAACCTTTCTTTTCAGCAAAATAACTATACAATGAAGAGAAGTTAGGTTTTAAATGGAGAAAGAGAGAAATTCTCATACATCTGACGGTGACTTTCTTTAATTGGCAGATACCCAGCAGTAGAGCCAAAGTCAGGTGACAAAGGAATTTCTCCCTCCTTACTCATGTTATCTGTGTATTAAAAGAAGTAGAACATATAAATGGTATTAAGAAAAACACCAGAATAAAGCAATAAGGAGTTATAGAAATGCAAGCACAGAAAAATATAAATAAACAAATAAAATAATAAAATAATAAAAAATATAAAAAAATAAAAAATAATCCAATCGGAATACTTAAAAGTTTGGATACAAAGTGTGTTAAAAATACAAATAAAGATATATAAATAAAATATATGGAAAAGAAACAAGGAAGAAACTTAGAATCTGACAATTAATTGGAATATACAGATTAGAAAAAGAGGAGTATGAAGGTGATTGTAAATGAAATAAGGAAATATATAATGGATAATGAAGGTTTTTACAGTTGTAAATATGCATGTGTTCTTTTCCCGACATAGGGGGAGACTACAACCCACTCACCCCTCCTTTTTGTTCCTAGTCTTAAGGATTTTTTTAGTTTTTATTGTTCCTACATTAATCCCTTTGTTTTTACTCCCTTTGTATACCACAGAAAAAGAGAGCTTGCAGGTACCCCAAGTCCCCGAAGAGCTACAAGTGTTCCCCCCTCAGCCCTGTAGAGGTCCACCTTTCTCTTGATATAAATAACCTGTTTCTCTTTTCTCTAAATTACCTTGTTTTCTTTTCTTCAGAATCCAATTCTCCTTAGGAATATAGCAGTTGAGACAGGGCCCCCCAGCAACAACCTAACCTAACCTAACCTAACCTAACCTAACCTAACCTAACCTAACCTAACCTAACCTAACCTAACCTAACCTACCTAACCTAACCTAACCTAACCTAACCTAACCTAACCTAACCTAACCTAACCTAACCTAACCTAACCTAACCTAACCTAAACCTAACCTAACCTAACCTAACCTAACCTAACCTAACCTAACCTAACCTAACCTAACCTAACCTAACCTAACCTAACCTAACCTAACCTAACCTAACCTAACCTAACCCACCCTAACCTAACCTAACCTAACCTAACCTAACCTAACCTAACCTAACCTAACCTAACCTAACCTAACCTAACCTAACCTAACCTAACCTAACCTAACCTAACCTAACCTAACCTAACCTAACCCCCCGTACCCCAAGTCCCCGAAGAGCTACAAGTGTTCCCCCCTCAGCCCTGTAGAGGTCCACCTTTCTCTTGATATAAATAACCTGTTTCTCTTTTCTCTAAATTACCTTGTTTTCTTTTCTTCAGAATCCAATTCTCCTTAGGAATATAGCAGTTGAGACAGGGCCCCCCAGCAACAACCTACCTATTCTGCCCTGACCAAGTGTAGCCCCCATAGGGGGCTCCTGCTTGTTCCCTCTTTAACCCCTTTTAAATTTTGAACTCCAGGGATGAAGCTACACCGAGGCTGTTTGGGTCCTTGGGCCCCTCCTCTCCCCTTTCCTGTTTTTGTTTTGTTTTTTCGTTGTGATAGATATTTTGCCTGTAATTGTTTGTTTTTACAGAAATGATAAAAGAGAGTTAGAATAATGCTCATACCTTTCCCCTCCTCCCCAAACAGGACACCTTGGGAAGAGTGAGCAAAGGAACCACTAGGCCCCCAGTTCCCCAGGAGCATTAGGAGTGGATAGGCTCCTCCCCCTTCCCCTGGATGGACCAACCAGAGAGAAGATGGAACAGAGACCTGACCTCCCAGTGAATACAAGCCCTGGGATTGGCGGCCCACTAAGGAAGGAACACAGTTTTACTATGACCTCTTTCTTTATTCAGCATGTATATAATGTAGTGCTTTATGAATAAAGATTCAGTATTCCCCCACCTTAGCACCTGATGAGGTCCCTTAGGCCGAAAGCGCTCGTGCTGTGGGTTACTGTGTAGTGTTAAGTGATATTGTGTGTTTATTTTTTTCCTTAGTGACTTATAATACTTTAGTGACAAGTGATATTACAATACCCAGTGGATAGCAGAGAACAAGAGAAGAAAAACACCAGGAAGAGACCCAGCAGCAGCTTTATACGGTTTGTCCTAGAGTTCCCCCAAAAGGATCTTTAGGTTTCTCTGTTTTTTAGCTTTGTAAGGTCTTTTTTTTTTTTTTTTTTTTTAAAAGGTTTTTTTCACCAAGGACCTGGTTTGTATATCCAGGCCTCTTGTGTTTCCTGTCCTCAGGAAGTAGGGTATAGGATAAGAGTTTTTTTCGAATATGTGAGTGGTGTAGAATATGTTCTAAAGTTTCAGAGTTTTAGATCAGTGACAAATGTAGACTCAGTGATAGGTGTGAAACAGACCATAAATTTCTGAAAAAAAGTGTGAAAGATACTGGAAAGAGTAAGAATAAGTAAAAGTTTGAAGAGCTAGAGAAAGTGTGGAACTTCTAAGTGAAGGGTTCTTAAGCTCAGGGTATGCGTATGTTATAAAGTGTGGTGAAATAAGGACAAGGAAAGAAAGGTTGTTTACATAATCTATAAAATTTCCCCTTCTGATCCAAAGTACCCCTAGTCAACTTGAGTTGATTCAGAAGTGTATCCTTGTTCTCTCCTAGCTGATATATAGCTAGCAAGGTTATCCATGTAGCTTAACCCTTGGTTCTCGACAAAGAGCATTCTGAACCCAAAAGGTCCTGACCTAACCTGGCCTAGCCCTTAGGTTTTCAGGCGCCTAGTCCTTGAATTACCCCTGGCTGAAAAACAGCTAGCAAGGACGTTCAGTACTGTGTTAAGGATTAGTGCATCATGGTCAATACCAGGAATAGTGCAAGGGAGGGAACTAGGGAGTACCCAGAGGAAGCTAGACAAGAGGAGATTCTAAATGATTTAAGCACCCCAGTTAGCCATTTACATGGAATAGTGGCAAATAAGGAAATAGAAAAAGTGAAATTACCTATCCCTTGGAAAGATCCAGATAATCCATTGGCCTTAAGAGGTGGGTGGGCTCACCCATATTCATGGACAAAGGGGAGTCCGGCCATAGAGAGGTCTCCTTTAGCTCCCCTCCTTATAGGACTAGATGGACCAGTGATATATAAGGAAGACCCCTTCCCAGATAGATTTGAAGACACCCATGATAGATCCCCCCTTAAAGACCCATTATGCAAAAAAGAATTCCATAGGTTGAGTAAGTTGTACTCAGTAGAAGCTATGTCATTAGCAAGAGTAGAATACTGTGATAGGTGTGAAACAGCAGGGGTGACGGAGGATTTTGAAGTAACAGTAGCAAAATACTCCACCCCCTCAGGAGTCCTACCTCCCAGGTGGGTAGTAGAAATGGGGGAGTTGATATGGCTAAGTGCAGCAAAGAAATGGCAGGGGTTGTTAGCTGCCCATCTTAGAGCAGAGGCTATTGAAACTAGGAAGAAAATCATATCAATTAAAAATGAGTTGAAAGAAAAATTCCCGGAAACATACAGAGTAATCTGCCATGAAGCATGGCAAAAAGGCAATTTGGCAGCATTGAAGATAAAAAAACAAACACCACCTGAGCTTCCCCCCCTCTACCTAAAGAATAATGGTTTGTCTATGTGGGAATATATATGTGAACATGTAGATGGAGGCATTACCCCAGAGGAGGAAGAAATGGTGGAGGCATGTATGAATAATGATCTGGCAACAGATGGTTTGGTATTGAAAAGAAATAGGAAAACACAGACAGATAACATTGAAAATGATGAGGATCTTGAAAATGAGGAAAATGCAAGGTCAGAAAACGTGATCCCAACACCAAGTGATGAAAACATAATAACAAGAGCCGGACAAGAGGGCATAGCTGTTGAGACCCTTCACATGGAAGGATCAACAGACACAGAGGAGAACCAGCTTCAAGAGAGAGGAGTTTTGCCCCCCCCTCTAGAAGAGTCATCGACCACCCTAGAGGAAGAGAGAGATGTGTTGTCCATAACACAAGAGGATCCCCCAGTTCTCTCTGAAGGAGTGAAGACTACCCAGGTGGCCCCTTCTCAAGGACAAGAAAATACGCAAGAGAGGACCGTCACCCCCCCCGGAGGATTACGAGACGATATCCCTCCCTCCCCTTCTCCCCCCTCTTCTCCCCCCCTCCCCTTGAGCCATCTAGAGTGTACCCCTCCCCCTAGTGAAACTTAATGAATGCACTGATATGCTAGGGAAAGTAGTACAGTCCTTGGATAGGTTGGAAAGGGTATTTAGGGAAATAAATGGCATAGATAAGAATCCCCCTCCCCTAACCCCGCCCCCCAATTAAACAAGGAATCCAGCAGTAGTACAAACCCTGAAGTACAAGGTGGAATAAGGAGCCCCCAGCCAAACACCTGGCAAGGCTTACAGGCTATGGCAAGGAGGAAAAAGAAAGAAAAAACACAGAAAAGAAAAGAAATACAAACAGGAACAGGCATCACAGAAAAACCAAATAGGACAAGAAACAGAGCAAGGACACAGAGAACAAACCCTCTCCCATCCCAGGAGCAGGATTTTCAGAGAGATTCGACCCCAAGGGAAAACGAGCCCCAAGGTATCCAGAACATCCCCCCACCCCCAGACCCCAAAGAAACAGAGCAAGACAGAGAGACAGACCCCAAGGAGCTACATGGCAAAGGAACAGCCCCAGAGTATGGCAGGCCCCCCAGGAACACAGATTACCACCTCCCAGACAGACCTTCAGGAATACCTCCTACAACACGAGATTCTCCTGGGGACATACCCCCCTCAGAGAAACCCAAGCGACGTGGCAACCCAGGAGAACACAGTGGAATTGGCAGCCAAGGAGACAAGAGTGGAACTGGCACCCCAGGAACCCCCAGAGGACTTGGTACCCCAGGGACACGCGGAATACTTGGCAACCAGGGAGGAATTTCAGGAATTCCCAAAGAGCAGAACATGCTCCAGGACGAGAAAACACCCCATGGGTTCAAGGAACAGCAGGAGGAAGGCAGTGGCAAGGAGAAGCCAGAGGGAACTGGGGATGGAATTAATTGTAACAGAAGTAGAACTAGAGAAGGAGCAACTTTCAATCTTACATAAAGGTAGATCTTTTGTCCCAGGCCCACCCAAAAAGAAAATCCAATTAGAAGCATTGACCTCCTCTTTTTCACAACTTGAAGAAGAAGCAAACAGGAGGTTTACAAATGCCCTTCTCCAGGGACAATTGGGCCTTGCACAAAGGATTAGGAAAAATTTACCCTCACAACTACCTATGGCAAAGATTGAAAAAGCCCCTCCAAGAAGACTCCCAGGGTTGCATGAAAGGATTGAAGAACAGCTAGGTGAGTTGAAAAAGACAGTAGACAGAGGAAGAAGGCCTAATATGACAGATAAAGAGAGAGTAGCCCTAGACAAACTTAAGAGAGATGTAAACATAGTTATAAAAAAAGCTGACAAAGACGGGGCTTTAGTAGTTTTAAAGACAGAAAATTACATTAAGATGGGGAATAAGCACCTTAATGACATAGAAACCTACAAAGAGCTAGAACATCCAGAGGAAGCCTTGCAAAGAGTGATAAGAGAGAGTAAAATTCTAATAAACAGGTTCCACACCTTGGATGACCCAGGAATCAAAAGTAGGAGTTTTTCAGCAAGCCAGAGGGATGCCCTTCTAGCACACAAAGCAAGCATTCCCCATTGGTATGTTCTCCCTAAGACACATAAGAGAGTAGAAGAAGATACAGGGACATGGCCAGGGAGACCAGTCTTAAGTGGGTGTAGTGCGCCAACCAGGCCAGTAGACAGATTGTTAACCACCTTTTTGACCCCCCTTTTAGACATTCTTCCGGAAAGGTTACAGGATACCTCAGATTTTTTAAGGAAAATGAAGGATGCCCCATGTTTCCCAAAAGGCTCGATCCTATTTTCGTTTGATATTGTATCATTATATCCATCAATCCCCAGGAAGAAGCTGCTTGTGTGGTTGCAAATTATTATGAAAAAAACTATGGGTATGTCCAGGGCCGCCTAGCAGCTGATTTCAACATCAAACCCCCCCCACCTTATCTCATCAAGGAGGGGATTGATCATGTTCTAGGGGGAACACTGCTAAGATTCAATAACAGATACTATAAGCAATGCAAAGGTACTGCTATTGGAGCTTCAGTGTCAGTCGCCATAGCCGAGATATTCGTCCATGCAAGCATAGAGAAAAAAAGGAAAAGGCTACAAAACCAACCAAAGATATTCTTTAGATATATAGACGATATTTTCGGGATCTTCACGGGTACAGAGGAAGAATTAATGGCATATCACGAGGACCTAAACACGTTCCACCCTGACCTGAAATTTACCCTGGAATGGAGCAAAGAAAAACTCCCTTTCCTAGACACCTTAGTGTATTGGAACAATGACATGTACCCTCAAACAACCACTTTCTACAAGCCTTCCAATACACATCAGTATTTGCATTTCGAGTCAAGCCATCATCCAAGTCTGAAGAGATCCTTACCTTTCTCCCAAGGCATTAGAATTAAGAGAATAATAAGTGAAAATAAGAACCTAGAGGGAGCATTACAAGAAATGGTAGGGTTTTTCAGAAATAGAGGATATGGAAAACAAATACTAAAGTCGGCCTTGGAAAGAGTAAAAGAAATCCCTAGAGAAGTCTTGTTGCAAAAGAAACCAATAGCTAACATGGGGAGAGTAATTATCCCTATGATATACTCTCAGATCTTAGCAACACCCCTTAGAGCCTCTTTGAATTCCTTGTGGGATTGGATACAACGAGATTCAAAAGGCAAACCTTGGGAGAAGAGTTTTAATGGTCCCCCACCTATGATAGCATGGATGAAGGATAAGGCAGTTGCTGACCTACTAATTAGAGCCCAGTTCCCCTCCCCCCTGACCAAATAAAGGAAAGAAGCTAGATGCAAAGAAAACGGAGTAACAGGGGAGGGAGGTTTTAAGGAAAATGGGAAGGAAAACAATACAAAAAGACTCCACATTCTCCTGGAAACTAACATTTTTTTCTTCTTAAGTTAGTAAGTACAGGAGACAAAACAACACCTATGCTTTATGCAGGTACACAGACTCTACATTCTCCTGAATGCTGACATCTAAGTTAGTAGTTCTGGGAGATTTACAACATAAAAACCGGGTTAAAAATGGTATACAAATAAAAGAATAATCAGAGAGAATTAAAATAAACAAGTATATAAAATAAAAGTGTGAAATCGGTTCGAATAAAAATCCGAAAAATATATCAATATGAGTAAAAAACATCTATACATATATATAAAGATAGATATAGATATAGATATAGATATGCACATATATATTAAAGATTCTGATAAGTAAGAAGAAAAATAAAAATTCACAAATATAAAGCTCAAACAGGTACAAACTATTAGAATAGAATAATGCTAATACTTTTTTTAAAAAACTATGGCATGAATATAATGTAGACAACAGCCCTTATATGGATAATCTTTATTTTTACAAAAAGACATGCAAACAATAACTGATGGAAATACATAACTATATACCAAATGATAAGACAAACATTTTTTTCTACAGTTAAGTGAAATCAAAAAGAATGTAATTACTATATAGGGTAGGAGATGCTTCTCCACACACATGACGGTGACCTCCTTTGATTGACAGGTAACCAGCAAAGGAGCTAGAGTCAGGTGGCAAAGTGGCTTCTTCTCCCCCTTGCCTATAAGTTTTAACACTTGCTGTATCTGCTAAATATATATTACCAGATAAATATAAACAATTCAAATAATAATCAAGAAATATATATACTCGGGTAATAAGCATATTTTCATATAAAAGTAAGGCAGAGTATACCAATATAGAGGAGTCTAAGGATGGGTAAGAATGAGTGTGAAATACATAGAAATAAGAATAAAGAAAAATATAATTACAATACATATTACATTTTCTTAATTATAAAAAGCTAACAGCACAAATAATTAAAAAATATATACTGACAGAAAATATAATTCATCAGTAAAGTAGGACATTACAGAGGAGTTGAAACATAGACAGAAATAAAGGTGAAGATATTTAGAACTAGGTTAGAGACTTTGATGAAGAAGGAAACATATAACATTAACAATTTAAAAAAAACAGGCACAGAAAAGATATGGACATAGTCAGGACGAATTAAGAACACAAGGTTGATAAACAAAAGCATAAGAAAATTATTACAATACATATATGTTCTCTTTAGATAACTTTTTATTTAAAAAAAAAAAAAATATATATATAAGAATGCAAACAGAAATTGAAATAAGTACAAGGTTGAAACATATATATGAAGTAACCAACACAGAATTCTAACCTTTCTTTTCAGCAAAATAACTATACAATGAAGAGAAGTTAGGTTTTAAATGGAGAAAGAGAGAAATTCTCATACATCTGACGGTGACTTTCTTTAATTGGCAGATACCCAGCAGTAGAGCCAAAGTCAGGTGACAAAGGAATTTCTCCCTCCTTACTCATGTTATCTGTGTATTAAAAGAAGTAGAACATATAAATGGTATTAAGAAAAACACCAGAATAAAGCAATAAGGAGTTATAGAAATGCAAGCACAGAAAAATATAAATAAACAAATAAAATAATAAAATAATAAAAAATATAAAAAAATAAAAAATAATCCAATCGGAATACTTAAAAGTTTGGATACAAAGTGTGTTAAAAATACAAATAAAGATATATAAATAAAATATATGGAAAAGAAACAAGGAAGAAACTTAGAATCTGACAATTAATTGGAATATACAGATTAGAAAAAGAGGAGTATGAAGGTGATTGTAAATGAAATAAGGAAATATATAATGGATAATGAAGGTTTTTACAGTTGTAAATATGCATGTGTTCTTTTCCCGACATAGGGGGAGACTACAACCCACTCACCCCTCCTTTTTGTTCCTAGTCTTAAGGATTTTTTTAGTTTTTATTGTTCCTACATTAATCCCTTTGTTTTTACTCCCTTTGTATACCACAGAAAAAGAGAGCTTGCAGGTACCCCAAGTCCCCGAAGAGCTACAAGTGTTCCCCCCTCAGCCCTGTAGAGGTCCACCTTTCTCTTGATATAAATAACCTGTTTCTCTTTTCTCTAAATTACCTTGTTTTCTTTTCTTCAGAATCCAATTCTCCTTAGGAATATAGCAGTTGAGACAGGGCCCCCCAGCAACAACCTACCTATTCTGCCCTGACCAAGTGTAGCCCCCATAGGGGGCTCCTGCTTGTTCCCTCTTTAACCCCTTTTAAATTTTGAACTCCAGGGATGAAGCTACACCGAGGCTGTTTGGGTCCTTGGGCCCCTCCTCTCCCCTTTCCTGTTTTTGTTTTGTTTTTTCGTTGTGATAGATATTTTGCCTGTAATTGTTTGTTTTTACAGAAATGATAAAAGAGAGTTAGAATAATGCTCATACCTTTCCCCTCCTCCCCAAACAGGACACCTTGGGAAGAGTGAGCAAAGGAACCACTAGGCCCCCAGTTCCCCAGGAGCATTAGGAGTGGATAGGCTCCTCCCCCTTCCCCTGGATGGACCAACCAGAGAGAAGATGGAACAGAGACCTGACCTCCCAGTGAATACAAGCCCTGGGATTGGCGGCCCACTAAGGAAGGAACACAGTTTTACTATGACCTCTTTCTTTATTCAGCATGTATATAATGTAGTGCTTTATGAATAAAGATTCAGTATTCCCCACCTTAGCACCTGATGAGGTCCCTTAGGCCGAAAGCGCTCGTGCTGTGGGTTACTGTGTAGTGTTAAGTGATATTGTGTGTTTATTTTTTTCCTTAGTGACTTATAATACTTTAGTGACAAGTGATATTACAATACCCAGTGGATAGCAGAGAACAAGAGAAGAAAAACACCAGGAAGAGACCCAGCAGCAGCTTTATACGGTTTGTCCTAGAGTTCCCCCAAAAGGATCTTTAGGTTTCTCTGTTTTTTAGCTTTGTAAGGTCTTTTTTTAAAAGTTTTTTTTCACCAAGGACCTGGTTTGTATATCCAGGCCTCTTGTGTTTCCTGTCCTCAGGAAGTAGGGTATAGGATAAGAGTTTTTTTCGAATATGTGAGTGGTGTAGAATATGTTCTAAAGTTTCAGAGTTTTAGATCAGTGACAAATGTAGACTCAGTGATAGGTGTGAAACAGACCATAAATTTCTGAAAAAAAGTGTGAAAGATACTGGAAAGAGTAAGAATAAGTAAAAGTTTGAAGAGCTAGAGAAAGTGTGGAACTTCTAAGTGAAGGGTTCTTAAGCTCAGGGTATGCGTATGTTATAAAGTGTGGTGAAATAAGGACAAGGAAAGAAAGGTTGTTTACATAATCTATAAAATTTCCCCTTCTGATCCAAAGTACCCCTAGTCAACTTGAGTTGATTCAGAAGTGTATCCTTGTTCTCTCCTAGCTGATATATAGCTAGCAAGGTTATCCATGTAGCTTAACCCTTGGTTCTCGACAAAGAGCATTCTGAACCCAAAAGGTCCTGACCTAACCTGGCCTAGCCCTTAGGTTTTCAGGCGCCTAGTCCTTGAATTACCCCTGGCTGAAAAACAGCTAGCAAGGACGTTCAGTACTGTGTTAAGGATTAGTGCATCATGGTCAATACCAGGAATAGTGCAAGGGAGGGAACTAGGGAGTACCCAGAGGAAGCTAGACAAGGGGAGATTCTAAATGATTTAAGCACCCCAGTTAGCCATTTACATGGAATAGTGGCAAATAAGGAAATAGAAAAAGTGAAATTACCTATCCCTTGGAAAGATCCAGATAATCCATTGGCCTTAAGAGGTGGGTGGGCTCACCCATATTCATGGACAAAGGGGAGTCCGGCCATAGAGAGGTCTCCTTTAGCTCCCCTCCTTATAGGACTAGATGGACCAGTGATATATAAGGAAGACCCCTTCCCAGATAGATTTGAAGACACCCATGATAGATCCCCCCTTAAAGACCCATTATGCAAAAAAGAATTCCATAGGTTGAGTAAGTTGTACTCAGTAGAAGCTATGTCATTAGCAAGAGTAGAATACTGTGATAGGTGTGAAACAGCAGGGGTGACGGAGGATTTTGAAGTAACAGTAGCAAAATACTCCACCCCCTCAGGAGTCCTACCTCCCAGGTGGGTAGTAGAAATGGGGGAGTTGATATGGCTAAGTGCAGCAAAGAAATGGCAGGGGTTGTTAGCTGCCCATCTTAGAGCAGAGGCTATTGAAACTAGGAAGAAAATCATATCAATTAAAAATGAGTTGAAAGAAAAATTCCCGGAAACATACAGAGTAATCTGCCATGAAGCATGGCAAAAAGGCAATTTGGCAGCACTGAAGATAAAAAAACAAACACCACCTGAGCTTCCCCACCTCTACCTAAAGAATAATGGTTTGTCTATGTGGGAATATATATGTGAACATGTAGATGGAGGCATTACCCCAGAGGAGGAAGAAATGGTGGAGGCATGTATGAATAATGATCTGGCAACAGATGGTTTGGTATTGAAAAGAAATAGGAAAAACACAGACAGATAACATTGAAAATGATGAGGATCTTGAAAATGAGGAAAATGCAAGGTCAGAAAACGTGATCCCAACACCAAGTGATGAAAACATAATAACAAGAGCCGGACAAGAGGGCATAGCTGTTGAGACCCTTCACATGGAAGGATCAACAGACACAGAGGAGAACCAGCTTCAAGAGAGAGGAGTTTTGCCCCCCCTCTAGAAGAGTCATCGACCACCCTAGAGGAAGAGAGAGATGTGTTGTCCATAACACAAGAGGATCCCCCAGTTCTCTCTGAAGGAGTGAAGACTACCCAGGTGGCCCCTTCTCAAGGACAAGAAAATACGCAAGAGAGGACCGTCAACCCCCAGGAGGATTACGAGACGATATCCCTCCCTCCCCTTCTCCCCCTCTTCTCCCCCCCCTCCCCTTGCGCCAGCTAGAGTGTACCCCTCCCCCTAGTGAAACTTAATGAATGCACTGATATGCTAGGGAAAGTAGTACAGTCCTTGGATAGGTTGGAAAGGGTATTTAGGGAAATAAATGGCATAGATAAGAATCCCCCCTCCCCTAACCCCGCCCCCCAATTAAACAAGGAATCCAGCAGTAGTACAAACCCTGAAGTACAAGGTGGAATAAGGAGCCCCCAGCCAAACACCTGGCAAGGCTTACAGGCTATGGCAAGGAGGAAAAAGAAAGAAAAAACACAGAAAAGAAAAGAAATACAAACAGGAACAGGCATCACAGAAAAACCAAATAGGACAAGAAACAGAGCAAGGACACAGAGAACAAACCCTCTCCCATCCCAGGAGCAGGATTTTCAGAGAGATTCGACCCCAAGGGAAAACGAGCCCAAGGTATCCAGAACATCCCCCCCCCCCTAGACCACAAAGAAACAGAGCAAGACAGAGAGACAAATCACAAGGAGGTACAGGGGAAATGAACAGCCCCACAGTCTGGCAGGACCACCCGGATCACAGATTTCCCCCTCCCAGACAGACCTTCAGGAATACCTCCTACAACACGAGATTCTCCTGGGGACATACCCCCTCAGAGAACACCAAGCGACGTGGCAGACCAGGAGAACACAGTGGAATTGGCAGCCAAGGAGACAAGAGTGGAACTGGCACCCCAGGAACCCCCAGAGGACTTGGTACCCCAGGGACACGCGGAATACTTGGCAACCAGGGAGGAATTTCAGGAATTCCCAAAGAGCAGAACATGCTCCAGGACGAGAAAACACCCCATGGGTTCAAGGAACAGCAGGAGGAAGGCAGTGGCAAGGAGAAGCCAGAGGGAACTGGGGATGGAATTAATTG
Source organism: Penaeus japonicus (assembly GCF_977035675.1). Classification (NCBI taxonomy): domain Eukaryota; kingdom Metazoa; phylum Arthropoda; class Malacostraca; order Decapoda; family Penaeidae; genus Penaeus; species Penaeus japonicus. The sequence continues at coordinate 7,482 of NW_028234927.1, read as the reverse complement.
TAACAGAAGTAGAACTAGAGAAGGAGCAACTTTCAATCTTACATAAAGGTAGATCTTTTGTCCGGCCCACCCAAAAAGAAAATCCAATTAGAAGCATTGACCTCCTCTTTTCACAACTTGGAGAAGGAGCAAACAGGAGGGTTACAAATGCCCTTCTCCCGGGACAATTGGGCCTTGCACAAAGGATTAGGAAAGAGTTACCCTCACAACGACCTATGGCAAAGATTGAAAAAGCCCCTCCAAGAAGACTCCCAGGGTTGCATGAAAGGATTGAAGAACAGCTAGGTGAGTTGAAAAAGACAGTAGACAGAGGAAGAAGGCCTAATATGACAGATAAAGAGAGAGTAGCCCTAGACAAACTTAAGAGAGATGTAAACATAGTTATAAAAAAAGCTGACAAAGACGGGGCTTTAGTAGTTTTAAAGACAGAAAATTACATTAAGATGGGGAATAAGCACCTTAATGACATAGAAACCTACAAAGAGCTAGAACATCCAGAGGAAGCCTTGCAAAGAGTGATAAGAGAGAGTAAAATTCTAATAAACAGGTTCCACACCTTGGATGACCCAGGAATCAAAAGTAGAAGTTTTTCAGCAAGCCAGAGGGATGCCCTTCTAGCACACAAAGCAAGCATTCCCCATTGGTATGTTCTCCCTAAGACACATAAGAGAGTAGAAGAAGATACAGGGACATGGCCAGGGAGACCAGTCTTAAGTGGGTGTAGTGCGCCAACCAGGCCAGTAGACAGATTGTTAACCACATTTTTGGAGCGCCATTTAGACATTCTTCCAGAAAGGTTACAGGATACCTCAGATTTTTTAAGGAAAATGAAGGATGCCCCATGTTTCCCAAAAGGCTCGATCTTATTTTCGTTTGATATTGTATCATTATATCCATCAATCCCCCAGGAAGAAGCTGCTTGTGTGGTTGCAAATTATTATGAAAAAAAACTATGGGTATGTCCAGGGCCGCCTAGCAGCTGATTTCAACATCAAAACCCCCCCACCTTATCTCATCAAGGAGGGGATTGATCATGTTCTAGGGGAACACTGCTAAGATTCAATAACAGATACTATCAGCAATCCAAAGGTACTGCTATTGGCGCTTCAGTGTCAGTCGCGATGGCCGAGATATTCCTCCATGCAAGCATAGAGAAAAAAAGGAAAGGCTACAAAAACCAACCAAAGATATTCTTTAGATATATAGACGATATTTTCGGGATCTTCACGGGTACAGAGGAAGAATTAATGGCATATCACGAGGATCTAAACACGTTCCACCTGACCTGAAATTTACCTGGAATGGAGCAAAGAAAAACTCCCCTTCCTAGACACCTTAGTGTATTGGAACAATGACATGTACCCTCAAACAACCACTTTCTACAAGCCTTCCAACACACATCAGTATTTGCATTTCGAGTCAAGCCATCATCCAAGTCTGAAGAGATCCTTACCTTTCTCCCAAGGCATTAGAATTAAGAGAATAATAAGTGAAAATAAGAACCTAGAGGGAGCATTACAAGAAATGGTAGGGTTTTTCAGAATAGAGGATATGGAAAACAAATACTAAAGTCGGCCTTGAAAGAGTAAAAGAAATCCCTAGAGAAGTCTTGTTGCAAAAGGAAACCAATAGCTAACATGGGGAGAGTAATTATCCCTATGATATACTCTCAGATCTTAGCAACACCCCTTAGAGCCTCTTTGAATTCCTTGTGGGATTGGATACAACGAGATTCAAAAGGCAAACCTTGGGAGAAGAGTTTTAATGGTCCCCCACCTATGATAGCATGGATGAAGGATAAGGCAGTTGCTGACCTACTAATTAGAGCCCAGTTCCCCTCCCCCTGACCGAATAAAAGAAAGAAGCTAGATGCAAAGAAAACGGAGTAACAGGGGAGGAGGTTTTAAGGAAAATGGGAAAGGAAAACAATACAAAAAGACTCCACATTCTCCTGGAAAACTAACATTTTTTTCTTCTTAAGTTAGTAAGTACAGGAGACAAAACAACACCTATGCTTTTTATGCAGGTACACAGACTCTACATTCTCCTGAATGCTGACATCTAAGTTAGTAGTTCTGGGAGATTTACAACATAAAAACCGGGTTAAAATGGTTATACAAATAAAAGAATAATCAGAGAGAATTAAAATAAACAAGTATATAAAATAAAAGTGTGGAAATCGGTTCGAATAAAAATCCGAAAAATATATCAATATGAGTAAAAAAACATCTATACATATATATAAAGATAGATATAGATATAGATATAGATATGCACATATATATTAAAGATTCTGATAAGTAAGAAGAAAAATAAAAATTCACAAATATAAAGCTCAAACAGGTACAAACTATTAGAATAGAATAATGCTAATACTTTTTTTAAAAAACTATGGCATGAATATAATGTAGACAACAGCCCTTATATGGATAAATCTTTATTTTTTTTTACAAAAAGACATGCAAACAATAACTGATGGAAATACATAACTATATACCAAATGATAAGACAAACATTTTTTTTCTACAGTTAAGTGAAATCAAAAAGAATGTAATTACTATATAGGGTGAGAGATGCTTCTCCACACACATGACGGTGACCTCCTTTGATTGACAGGTAACCAGCAAAGGAGCTAGAGTCAGGTGGCAAAGTGGCTTCTTCTCCCCTTGCCTATAAGTTTTAACACTTGCTGTATCTGCTAAATATATATTACCAGATAAATATAAACAATTCAAATAATAATCAAGAAATATATATACTCGGGTAATAAGCATATTTTCATATAAAAGTAAGGCTGAGTATACCAATATAGAGGAGTCTAAGGATGGGTAAGAATGAGTGTGAAATACATAGAAATAAGAATAAAGAAAAATATAATTACAAATACATATTACATTTTCTTAATTATAAAAGCTAACAGCACAAATAATTAAAAAATATATACTGACAGAAAATATAATTCATCAGTTAAAGTAGGACATTACAGAGGAGAGGTTTTTGAAACATAGACAGAAATAAAGGTGAAGATATTAGAACTAGGTTAGAGACTTTGATGAAGAAGGAAACATAATAACATTAAGACCACCAATTTAAAAAAAAACAGGCACAGAAAAGATATGGACATAGTCAGGACGATTTAAGAACACAAGGTTGATAAACAAAAGCATAAGAATGAAAAATTATTACAATACATATATGTTCTCTTTAGATAACTTTTTATTTTTAAAAAAAAAAATATATATAAGATTGCAAACAGAATTGAAATAAGTACAAGGTAGAAAACATATATATGAAGTAACCAACACAGAATTCTAACCTTTCTTTTCAGCAAAATACTATACAATGAAGAGAAGTTAGGTTTTCACCTTCTAAATGGAGAAAGAGAGAAATTCTCAATACATCAGACGGTGACTTTCTTTAATTGGCAGAATACCCAGGCAGTTAGAGCCAAGAGTTCGAGGGGTGACAAATGGAATTCTCCCCTCTCTTACTCGATGTTATCTGTGTATTAAAAGAAGTTAGAGAACATATAAATGGTATTAAGAAAAACACCCAGAATAAAGCAATAAGGAGTTATAGAAATGCGAGCACAGAAAAATATAAATAAACAAATAAAATATAAAATAAATACAAAAAATATATAAAAATAATAAAAAATAATCCAATCGGAATACTTAAATAGTTTTGTAATACAAAGTGTGTTAAAATAGACAACAATCAAAGATATATAAATAAAATATATGGAAAAGAAACAAGGAATAAACTTAGAATCTGAGGACAATATTTGGAATATACAGATTAGAAAAAAGAGGGCGTATGAAGGTGATTGTAAATGAAGTATAAGGAACTATATAATGGATATAAAAGGTGAAGGTTTTTACAGTTTGTTAAATATCATAGTGTTCTTTTCCTTTCTAATCTTTTCGACATAGGGGGGAGACTACAACCCAACTCACCCCTCCTGTTTTATGTTCCTAGTACTTAAGGATTTTTTTAGCTTTTTTATTGTTCCCTACTTTAATCCCTTTGTTTTTACATGTCCCTTCTGTATACCACAGAAAGAATTAAGAGAGCTTGCAGGTATCCTCCCAATCCCTGGGTCCCCGAAGAGCTACAAGTGTTCCCCCCTCAGCCCTGTAGAGGTCCACCTTTCTCTTGATATTAATAACCTGTTTTCCCTCTTTATCTCTTAAAGTATCCCTTGTTTTCCCTTTTCTTCAGAATTCCAATTCTCCTTAGGAATATAGGCAGTTGAGACAGGGTCCCCCCAGCAACAACCTACCTACCTATTGCATGTTCTGCCCTGGAACCCAAGTGTAGCCCACCCATAAATTTAGGGGGCTCTCCTGCTTGTTCCCTCTTTAAAAAAAACCTAAACCCCTTTTTTCAATATTTTGAACTCCAGGGATGAAGATACAACCGAGGAGCTCGTTTGGGTCCTTGGGCCCTCTCTCTCTCCCTTATCCTGTTTCTTTTTGTTTTGTTTTTTTTTTTTTTTTTCGTTGTGATAGATATTTGCCTGTAATTGTTTGTTTTTTACTGAAATGATAAAAGAGAGTTAGAATAATGCTCATACCTTTCCCCTCCTCCTTCCCCAAACAGGACACCTTGGGAAGAAGTGAGCAAAGGAGGAACCACTAGGCCCCAGTTCCCCCAAGGAGAATTTAGGGAGTGGATAGGGCTCCTCCCCCTTCCCCTGGATGGGAACGTACCAACACCAGAGAGAAAGAATGGAACAGAGACCTGACCTCCCAGTGAATACAAGCCCTGGGATTGGCGGCCCCACTAAGGAAGGAAACACAGTTTTTTACTATGACCTCTTTCTTTATTCAGGCATGTACTATAATGTAGTGCTTTTTGAATAAAATATTCAGTATTACCCACCACCTTAGCACCTGATAGAGGTCCCTTAGGCCGAAAAAAAGCGCTCGTGCTGTGGGTTACTGTGTAGTAGTGTTTAATGATATTGTTTGTTTAATTTTTTTTTATTCCCTTAGTGACTTATAATACTTTAGTGACAAGTGATATTACAATACCAGTGGGGATAGCAGGAGAACAAGAGAATAAAAACACAGGAATACGTGAAGACCGTGCACAGTGCAGCTTATATTATTTACTGTTTTGTCCTAGAGTTCCCCGCCAAAGGATTCTTTAGTTTTCTCTGTTTTTTAGCTAGTAATTTGTAAGGGGTTTTTTTTTTTTTTTTTTTTTTTTTTATGTTTTTTTTTTTTTTTTTGTTTTTTTTTTTTTGAAAAGGTTTTTTTTTCACCAAGGAACCTGGTTTGTATATCCAGGCCAGGCCCTCTTGTGTTTCCTGTCCTCAGGAAAAGTAGGGTGTATATTTGTTGGTGTATTGGGGGGGTCTTGTTATGGGGGGTTGGGTATTTTATATTATTTGTTTTTACCTAGGATAAGAGTTTTTTTTCGAATATGTGAGTGGTGTAGAATACCTGCTTCTTAAAAGTTTCAGGAGTTTTAGATCAGTGACTCAATTGTAGAACCTCAGCTGATAGGTTGAAACAGAACCATAAATTTCTGAAAAAAAGTGTGAAAGATACTAACTGGATAGAGTAAGAATAAGTAAAAGTTGAAGAGCTAGAGGAAAAGTGTGAGGAACTTCTAAGTGAAGGGATCTTGAAAGCTCAGGGTATGCGTTAATGTTATAAAGTGTTGTGAAATAAGGACAAAGGAAAGAAGAAAGGTTGTTTACATTATCTATAAATTCCCCTTCTGATCCAAAGTACCCTAGTTTTTTTTTTTTCATTTTTTTTTTTTCAACTTGAGTTGATTCAGAAGTGTATCCTTGTTCTTCATCACATAGCTGATAGATTAGCTAGCAAGGGTTATCCATGTAGCTTAACCCTTGTTCTCGACAAAGAGCATTCTGAACCCAAAAGGTCCTGACCTAAACCTGGCCTAGCCCCTTAGGTTTTCAGGCCGACCCCTAGTCTCTTGAATTACCCGCTGGCTGAAAAACAGCTAGCAAGGACGTTCAGTACTGTGTTAAGGATTAGTGCACTCATGGTCAATACACAGGAATAGTGCAAGGAGGGACTAGGGAGTAGTACCCAGAGAGAAGCTAGACAAGGGGAGGAGGATTCTAACTGAAATTTTAAGCACCCCAGTTAGCCATTAACATGGAATAGTGGCAAAATAAGGAATAGAAAAAGTGAAATTACCGATATTTACCTATCCCCTTGAAAGATCCAGATAAACCATTGGCCTTAAGAGGTGGGTGGGTCTTCACACCCAAAATTCATGTGACAAAGGGGAGTCCGGCCATAGAGAGAGTCCTTTAGACCTAGCTCACGCCCTCCTTATAGGAACTAGATGGACCAGTGATATAATAAGGAAGGACCCCATGTCCCAGATAGATTGAAGACACCCATGATAGAGTCCCCCCTTTAAAGACCCATTATGCAAAAAAAGATTCCATAAGGTTGAGTAAGGTTGGTACTCAGTAGAAGCTATGTCATTAGCAAGAGTAAATACTGTGAATAGGTGTGAAAACAGCAGGGGTGACGGAGGATTTTGAAGTAACAGTAGCAATAATACTCCACCCCTCAAGGAGTTCCTACCTCCCAGGTTGGGTTAGTAGAAATGGGGGAGTTGATATGCTAAGTGCAGCAAAGAAATGGCGGATGGTTGTTAGCTGCCCCATCCTTAGAGCAGAGGCTATGAAACTAGGTAAGAAAATCATAATCAATTAAAAATGAGTTGAAAGAAAAATTCTCCCGAAAAATACAGAGTTAAATCTGCCATGCAGCATGGCAAAAAAAGGTCAATATTTGGGCAGCATTGAAGATAAAAAAACAACACACCACCAATGAGCTTTCCCCACTCTGACCTAAAGAATAAATGGTTTTGTCTATGTGGGAATATATATGTGAACAAGTAGAGATGGGAGGCATTACCACTCCAGGAGGAGGAAAGAAATGGAGAGGAGGCATGTATGAATAATGATCTGGCAAACAGAAGATGGTTTGGTATTGAAAAGAAAATAGGAAAAAACAACAGGACAGATAACATGAAAATGATGAGGATCTTGAAAATGAGGGAAAATGCAAGGTCAGAAAACGTGGATATACCCAACACCAAAGTGATGAAAACATAAATAAGCAAGAGCCGGGACAAGAGGGCATAGCTGTTGAGACCCATCACATGGAAAGGATCACAGACAGACAGAGGAGAACCAGCTTCAAGAGAGAGGAGAGTTTTGCCCCCCCCTCTAGAAGAGTTCAATCGACACCCTAGAGGAAAAGAGAGAGATGTGTTGTCCATAACACAAGAGGATCCCCCAGTTCTCTCTGAAGGAGTGAAGACCTACCCAGGTGCCCCCTTCTCAAGGACCAAAGGAAAAGTACGCAAGAAGAGGACCGTCACACCCCCCCCAGGAGGATTACGACGAGACGATTCCCTCCCTCCCCTTCTCCCCCCCTTCTCCCGCCCCCCCTCCATCTCCCTCCCCTTGAGCCATCCGAG
>NW_028234926.1:0-7636 GCF_977035675.1 Penaeus japonicus | reverse complement strand
AGAGACGCCTCGGCGGAGGGACGATCTGCTCTTACGAGCCGAACTACCACCCAGACGAAGTTCTAGTGGGGGTCGCTGGACTAGAAGGTGCGATCCGGATTGTGATTTGGTATGACCTCCTTAAGATGCTGTTTTTGCTAGGTTGATTCCAGCATAATTTCTTTAATTGACTTGTTTCAATTCCTTTTAACTGATTCCATCAAGTCCCTTATGTTTCTTTCTTCAAATCGGGAATTTCTTGTCTTAACTGCGAGCTGCTGCACACAACACTGATTGCACTGGAAAACATTGTTGTTTACTGCTTGAGGCGTAAGAAAAAGAAGTATTGGTGTTTGCTTGTCAAACCTTCACTTTCTTTTTGGCCTCACGGTAGTAGTAACATCGTGCTCTCTCATGTATGCTAATGTCTCAGCTCTCCTTCTTCAGGTCTACTGCAATCAGCAGAGCCTGACTGATGGGGACCGTCCACAGTTAGCAGCACTTGAGTGTGGTCTTTTCCGTGCATTCTGTGGTATCGTGATTCAGTACATTTACCGCAAGTGAATTTGTTACTGTCTCTTTTCCATGCAATTTCTAATGAGGTGCTGTCAAATTTTTGCATCTATTACACCGGCATTGGCTTTTGAATATAAGGTTTATGAACAATTCATATCCGATTTTAACTGTTCTAGGGATTTTTTGGTTGAAGAAAAAGTCAAGAAACACATCCGGTCTTTGTTCGCACATTCCCATCTTTCTTGAAATACAATTTACGTTCAACTTACGCTCTGGTCTTTCATGGCATCAAGGAATTTCACTTTCTTCCATTGTCCTCCAAATCCTGTAAAGATTACTCCCTTACAGGTATTTGGGCCAACAGGAATAGTTACTTTTTCGCTGAGGTCATGAATTTGCGTCAGTTTAAGCAATTCTTAATTGAGACTTAAATTGTACTTTAACAAGGGAGGCTCTGCCATTCTCGCAATTTTCGGCAAAATCAAATACTGCCTTCCACTTGACCATCAAGGACCTCTTGATGATAAGGGGTTGACATTCTGCAGGGATTGATTTATCTTTCACGCATCGTTTGTTCAAGCACCTTGCGTTCTTCTGGAGGGATATCAATGTGTGTTCTGGGTCGGTATTGGTTCGCGGGTTCCATTACTGGTCAAAGTGTGGTCTTAGAAGGGTCTGAGTCGCCCCTCCTTCCTTGGGGTGGAGGAAGGGTAGCGGGGAATCAATCATACTGGGTGTCGGACCACGGTCCGAACCCTGGTCAAACGCCGTTGATCTGAGGGGACTACCTTTTCCTTAACTTTTGGATCAACCTAATCCCAATAGATAAGGAGAGATCGAATAAAAACACGTATTTTAGTTATCGTCCTCACCCCCTTAGTGGAAAGCTGGTTGCGTTCTCCAGTACCAAAAACTAAGGGTTCGGAGTGTGTGTAAGACACCTTCCAACCGCCGAATGCCTAGTGCGTGGACGTAAGTTGGTGCCACCCCCCAAGCGAATACGGAGTACAAGGCGGACTCCCGTAGGCTCAGGAAAGTCACACAGAGAATAGAAAAATTCAGGAGAGAGAAAAGTTGCGCCCAATAGACGCCCCAGACTAACTGGGCCTCCATACCCTGGGTTCAGCCCGTAAGGGCTACCCTGTAGGTAGAAGAGGAGCTGCGGGTCTGGGTGTGGGGGCTGACTACTTCTACTTGTAGTCTCGTGTCCACCTTAAAATAAAGCACTGAAGGTGCAGGCAAAGAGAGAAAACTGGTAAATACGTAATTTACTTTATTTGTTTTATTTTAACGAAAAAAGAAAAAAAAAAATCTGCGAGACTAGAAGCCTGGAAGGGTAGTTCAAGTGGCACCGATTGAGTTTTGTTTCTTGTTTTGTTTTAGTGGGGCCAAAGAGTCATACACGGTCGCCGAAACTTGTTTGCTTGTTGGATTTTTTGGCTATAAACCCAGCGGCACAAGCCGGGGTTATTAAGCCAATGATTCCTTTTTATTTTTTCAATCTATAAAAGGTCAAAAAGTTTTGTCCCCTTTTAAAAAGTGTTACTTTACAATTATTTTTTTCATTATTGTAGTAGATTTTTAATATTTAATTCAATTTTTTTCTTTGAAATAATTTTTTATTCTGCTTTTGTTATGGTTTTTTTGACGAATACCAAAATTGTCCCCTGGAGGTGTCAAAGAAGTGGTAAATTGTGGAGGGAAATTTTTTTCGATTTTGGGAGTGGGTGGGTTAAAAACGTGTGGTTTTGCCCCTCTCGGGCCAAACACCCTCCCCCCTTCTGTTTCTTTGTGGCTGGCCCCAGTTCGTTTTTCATTTTTGTACTTTTTAAATGTGGGGTCGGTCCATCACTCTCCCACAGGGATGGTTTTTTGTTTTTAAAAAAGAGACAAAAACACTGAGATCTGTGTGGATAATCAGGCTCAGATCCCCAGTCGCCCCGGTAGTTTGTCAGTGTTCATTCCCATGGTACCGGTGTCGGGTACCCAATCAGTTTGATTGTTTTATTGGACTAGATTTTCGAATGATTTACCCTGTATTTATTTAGGTGGTTTTATGTTTTAATGGCTTTATTGAACTTAACGAGTCTAAAAAAATGACATTCTTCGGGGGTCGTCGTAGGGCAAAATCTAAATTTTTAAATCTTTTCAAAAATTGGGGCAAGAAACGTGTAGATTGGGAATCGAAATCTAACTGAATTCAGTCGCCCCAAAACCCACACACTCGTCGTCTTGGCCCGTCGGTATAAAGATAAAAAAAAGAAAGATGTTTAATTAGGTCTCTTGAATTTGGGTACTCCCCCTCCACCCCGGGTTTGGCTGTGGTACCCAGTCTAAAAACGGTGGTAAAATTGGGGGGTTCTCCAGGGTGCTTTTTGATGAACCAGGGTATCGTTGGTAGGAGGTTCTATACCGATTTTATTATGGGGGTAGGGAGTCTATTCCCCAGCGGTTCCCCGCGCGTTTTTGGGGGCCTACCTGCGGCGCAAAACATCCTTTTTGGGATGTGGGGCTGCCTGGCTACCTTGGCGGCAAAAAGTCGCTCAAGCGGCCGCGTCAAAGAGGAGGGGAGGTACCCCCGACTCCCCTCTAGGGCTAATGCGAGTGCATTAAGGGCCCCAAGCGGCCCAAAAACACGCTTCTGCACGACATTAAAACCCTTTCAGAGTTGAGCTCGTTCCCGACCCTACACGTTTGCCCTAATTACTTTAGCCCAATCGGGATTTATATAACATCAGTAAAGACTTTCTATCAGCTCCCCATTGTGTCCGTTACTTTAATAAAAAGAGGCTTTTTTTACATTTATTCTTTAATGCCAATGGGTCTTTCCTTCAAATTTTATCAAAGAGTGACAAAAAAATTGTGAATTTTGAATAGGGGATTGGATGGTTGTTAGGTTTGCCCGTGTTGGGCTTTTCCATGTGTAAAAACCAGCCCCAAACTTTTCAAGGAAAACTTAAACCCCCTGGGCCCCGTATGAAAATATCCAGTGCCAATTGGTCGATTTTCCGAGAACTCTGCATTATTGCTGGAGTGCCATAAGCACAAACATGGCGTACAGGGTATTTTAAAATTTCGGGAGGGATGGGAAAAAGTCATTTATCATACTAAAAAAAGGTGGGAGACAAAAAAATTCCTTGTTTGGGGGCCGTTTGCCTGGACAAAAAAAGTCCAAGGAAAAATGACGTTGTCGGAAAATAATTTGACAGAAAAAAATTTGTCGAAATGAAAATTTGGATAAACAGCAAGTTTCCAGAATCGAAAGCATAAAGTTTCTGAGTAGGCCAGTGCCCGTCATGTCGTAGGTTTTTTAAAATCAAAAATACTGAAATCAAAAAAACTTTTGGCAAATGCCTCATGAATATGATTTCCAGTTTTACTAGTGATCGAGAGTTTGACGTCCCCTTTTGGAGCCCACTGTCGTCAATAGTAAAATTCCCGGTATTTAAAAATGCAATAGTCTATTAACAATTTTTTCCTGACCTGCTAGGTTGTCAACGCAATTGGGGGTAAGAAAAGGCGGATTGGATTTCCCCTCCTTTAATATGGGAAAGTGTGGGCGAAGTGCCTGAATTTGGAAAAATCTGGCTTTTCCAAAAATCTTGTACATTTAGCAATTAATCATGTCATCATGTTTTAAAATGCTTTATCATCCAATCGAATCTCATCGGGGCCTGGGGGTGTTCCTTACAGGCTTCTAGGGCTGGACAAGTCATTCATTGTTAGCTTTATTTTAATCAAAGTTATCTCCTGTGACAAGTGAATTTGGGGTTTCAGCTCGGTGCTTCCTTGGTTGTCAGGAATGGGATTGTGTTTTCCCAGCGCTTGTAAGAGAACTGCCTGGCGTTATGTTAGCTTTTCTCTGGTTATTTTTCAATTATTTCCCTTCATGGAATGATGTTTTGATCTTTATTGATGATTTTTTCCATTTATTTTATTAACTGTGGACCAAACCTCTGAGACTTAGTGTGCTTTTGTCGTAGAGGACAAAGTTTCCCCAGGAGTCTCTTTTGGCTTGTTGATTGTTCTTCGAGCCCTAGCTTCGCTTGTTTGTATTTGCGAAAGTTCTCATTTGTGATATTATTATGGAAAAGCCTGTAGGCCTATTTCGTTAAATAGCGCTGCGGCAATTGGTGTCCACCATGGATCTATGCTTAACGCTATCTGTCGAAGTCTTAGGGATGGGTTGCCATTGCTGCATTTTAATACAATTTTGAACTTGTTTACTTTATCAATCAATGGTTTCCCCAACAACTTCGAGCTTGACGCTCCTGTGAAGGGGGACCCAATTGCTCTTTTTACTTTAAAATTTTGGGTGTGAAGGCGCCTCGTGGTGTCGCATGAATATTGAATACAAATAGGAAGGTGATCGCTTCCCACGGTCGTCAATGGTGTCCCACAGGCACTTGGCTGCTAGTGTTGAAGAGACCAGTGATAGGTCAATGAAGCTCATTCCCGGTATTATGTCTATTCGCGTGGACTCCATCTTTTAGAAAAACCCAGTCAGAGTCGTTGATCAACTTAACTACTTGCTCACCTCTACCATTCCCCGCAGGGACCCCATGAGTATGCGAGCATTAAAATCACTAAAATTAATTTATTTTTTGGCAGATGTCCTGAATAGCAAAAGTCTTCATAAATAACCATTTTATCGGGGACAGAAGTAAGTGAGCTTATAGTCAGATAGTGTTATTGAATTTTACTTTGCATGCGAGTTTTCCAAATTTGAATAATCGTCACTTCATGAAGGGAGATTTGGTGGATGTACATGGGACTCCGCTCACCCTTCCCTCTCGGTCTTTTCTACAAAGATGGTAGTTTTAGCGATACGACTGTCAGAGACTTGGTCGTTTAAATGGTTTCTTGTAGTCGATAATATCGGGAGCATAGGCGAGGCTAATATTAAGGAGTTTATTTTGATCTAAGACTTCGACAGTTCCATTATAATGGTATACGGTGGATTCGTTTTATGGGGTTTGGAAGTCCCTTGCCCGGCGGTTTTTTTTTTTTTTTTTGGGAGGGAGGCGCCCCCTCTCTCCCTCGTTCCGAGGGCTCTCTCGGGAATTTTTGGAGACAGTAGCCTCCATGGCTGTCCTCCTAGAGAGACGCCGGCAAAAGATGATTGCTTTACGAGCAGAACTACCACCAGACGAAGTTCTAGTAGGGGTCGCCTGGACTAAGGGGTGTGATCCAGATTGTGTTTGGTACTCTCCTTATGATGCTTTTTTGCTGGGTTGATTCAGCAATTTCCTTTATTGTTTTCGTCAATTCTTTAACTTGATTCATTAATTTTAACTGTTTTTTTAAATTCCAAAAATTTTCCCTGGTCCTTAGCTGCGAGCTGGGGATAATATGCTTGCATTGGAAAGTTGTTATTTAAACGCTGAGGGCGTAAGAGTATTGGGGTTTGCTTGTCAACCTTCCACTTTCTTCTTGGCCTCACGGGAAACTAATCGTGTTTCTATGTATGCCAATGTTCAGTCTCGTCTTCAGGCTACTGCAATCAGCAGAACCTGACTGATGGGGACCCCCACAGTTAGCACATTTAGGGTCTTTTCCTTGCATGTAGTGTATCATGAGTCCGCACATTTACCGCATATAAATTTGTCTGTATCTTTATCTTGTCGTTATGGGTGTGTCCAAAATTTTTTGGATCTATACATGCATTGGTTTTTGGATTATAGGGTCGAATTGAACGATTCATCCCAACTTTAACAGTATTGGAATTTTGTTAGAAGAAAAAGTCAAGAAACACAATCCGGTTTTTACTCGAATCTCCATCTTTCTTAGCCAAACAATTTACGTTATACGTTGGGGCTTTCATGGCTCAAGAATTTCACTTTCTTCCATTTGTCCTCAACCCTGTGAAAATTAACTCCCTTACAGGTATTTGGGCCAACAGGAATGTTACTTTAATTGTAAGTCATGAATTTGCGTCAGTTTAAGCAAATTCTTAACTGAGATTTAAAATTGTAATTAACAAGGAGGCTGCCATCTCGCAATTTTCGGACAAATTTTAAACCGCTTCCACTTTACCATCAAGGACCCTTTTTGATGATAAAGGGGTTGACATTCTGAAGGATTGATTTTCTTTCACGCATCGAATGTTCAAGCACCTTGCGTTTTTTCGGAGGATATCCCAAAAGTCTTCTGGGTCGGTCTTGGTCGGGGTTCCATTTTTAGTCAAATTTGTCCCTTTGAAAGGTTTGAGTCGCCCTCTCTTGGAGAGGAGGAAGGGTAGCGGGGGATCAATATACTGGTGTGGACCAGGTCCGATCCTGGGCCAAAGCCCGTTGTCTGAAGGGCTACCTTTCCCTTAACTATTTTATATCAACTAATCCCCTAGTAAGAGAGGATAAAAAAAACAAGTCTTTTAGTTAAGTCTGCCCCCCTTTGTGGAAGCCTGGTGCTTTTCCAGTACCCAATAAGGGATCGGAGTTGGTGTGAAGGCACTTCCCACCCCGAACCCGCCTATTTCAGGGACGGTAAGTCACTGCCCCCCCCCAAGCGAATACAGGAGCTACAAAGGGGACTCCCGTAGGTCAGGAAGTCACACCCGAAAAATAGAAAAAAATTTGGGGGAGAAAAAAGTTGCGCCGAAGGAGCCCCGGTACTGGGCTCCCTTTCCCCGGGGTCCCGCCGTAAGGGCTACCCCGGGTAAAGGAGTGCGGGTCTGGGGTGGGGGGTGATCTCTCTTCTATACTAGTCTGTGTCACCTTCAAATTCAAAGCATGAGGTGCAGAAAAGCACTTAAAAGGGACAAAATCGAAAAACAGTGTTTTACTCGATATTTTACTTTAAATTAAAAAAACCGAAAAACCAAAAGAAACAAAACGAGAGGCCCGGAAAAAAGGGGAGCTCTGGGTCACAAGATTAATTTTAATTGTCTGCGTTACAAAAAACGGTGTGAGTACATCAGTTTCTCATACACGAGTGTGGGGGGGGGGGGGGGGGCGCCGAAACACGGCCTCGCAGGGGGAATATGGGCCTCTTTCCAGGGGGGGGGCATGTGGTAGGCCCTCCTTCCAGGGAGGGGGGGGGTGGTGGGCCCCCCAGGGCAACGCCCTCTCTTGGGCCGTTCCCCTCGTGGCGCAAAGGGACACTCGTGTTGGTCCGGAGGGGGTGGTGGGGCGGAAGCACA
>NW_028234924.1:25000-27500 GCF_977035675.1 Penaeus japonicus | reverse complement strand
AGAGAGAGAGAGAGAGAGAGAAAGAAAGAAAGAAAAAGAGAAAGAGAAAGAAAAATAAAACCGGGAGAGAAATAAAACCGAGAGGCAAGAGAGGTGCACTAGCCTCGCTCGCGTCCCCCCCTCTCCCGCTTTTACTCTCCACCCGCAGCTCCCCACAACCACCCCGCGCGCCCCCCTCCGCGCGAGCACCCAACACACCTCACGTTAAACTCATGATATCACTTTGCCTGAAGACACCTGAATAGACCAAGGACCGTCCACCTTTTATTTGATTTTTGGGTGGGGGGTTGTGTGGGGGGGTTTTGTTTTGGGTTAAACAAAATTATACCCTCCGCCACCACCCCCCCCCCCATACCATCCCTGGTTCCTCCTCCATACAACCTTCCCCCTCCCCTTTTCTTCCTGCCTCTCTCTCACCTTTCTCTCCCTGTTTCTTTTCTACCCCACTTCTCCCCTCTCCCATCTTCTTCTCTTCTCATCCTTTTCCTCCTGCTGCTTAATCTCTTTCTCACCCCCTCTACTGCCATTATCTTCCTTTCATTACACTTGGTCTTTATCGCTTCGGAACCTGGGCTCCAGATTGAGGGGCCAGATTCTTAGATGAGTCGCTCTTATCTTTCCCGCTCTTTCCTTCTCCCTTCTTCGTTCTCCTCTTTCTCTTCACACCTTCACTCCTTCTCGTCTTCCCTTCACTTCCCTTGTGTCCCCCTGCCCTCTTTTCTCCTCCCCCTTTTCTTTTTTCCCTTCCCCACCCTTTCCCCTTGTTTGTCCTTTTTTGTTGGGGGGGGGGGGGGGGGTGGGGGTGGGTGTTGTAAGTGTGCTCTACTTTTATGAGTATTTCTTTGCCGGTTTTTTTTATTTTTGGGGTTGTGTGTATTTACCGGTGTGTATATGAGGGGCGGAGTTTTTTCGCTTCATTTTGGTTTTGTGGTGTTTGCTTTTTGTGTTAGCTGTTTTGTTGGGTTTTGTTGTATTGGTTTTTAATTGTTAGTATATATTATTGTTGGTTGCCCATTTTTATGTCTTGTTTTGTGGTGTGTTTTTTGTTTTTGCTTGGTATCTTTTGTCGCTTTAGTGATTTTGGGGTTCTATTGGTTTTTCTGTAGTAGAGCCGCTGATCAACCCGCCGCTATAATTTAAAGGAATTGGGTCTCGCTCCTTGGTTTATGGTGCATTCTTCGGTAATTTTGGAGGGGGGGGGGGGGGTGGCTTCCTCCTCTGGTTTTTTTTGTTTTCCTTTTTATGCAAACCTATACTTTCTTCCTTTTTTTCTCCTTTGTTAGATTTCATGTGGAGCTATTTTATCGTTTTTAGGTTGTTACCTACCTGAAATCTCTCATCTCTCTCTCTTATCAGAGGTCATTGATGTCTCAAGGACCGCCTTTGGTATCATGTCAAGGTTAGGGTAGAGGACTCACAGAAGGTGTTGTGCGTTGTGATATATATATATATATATATATATATATATATATATATATATATATATATATACATACAAACATATATATAATATAAATATATATATAAAATATGAATATAATATATTTATATTATATATCATACATATATAATATATATATATATATTAGATATATAACATATATATTATATATATATATAAAATATATATAAACAATACTATAAAATATATATATATAAATAAATATATATCTATATATATATATATATATAATAGATAGGATTATAACTCTCGCACCGACACACCCACAGCATCACACACACAACCCACACACACACAACACCTATATTATATCTATATATATATATAAAGATAATTTATATAATATATATATAAATTCATAGAATATATATATATCTATATAGGCTAGAGAGATAGAGCGCTCGCTCTATCGCATCGCGCGCTCTATCTCTAGCTACTGAACACAACTTGAGAGCGGGCTCGCCACCTCGCGACTCTCGCTCTCTCTCCCCCTCGCTCTCTCTCTCGTTCCCTCTCTCTCTCTCGCGCGCGAGCCTTCTCTCTCTCTCTCGCTCCCTTCTCGCGCTCTTCTATCTCTCCGCCATCTCTCGCTCTGATTCTCTTCCATCTTTCTTTCTCGTTCACTCTACCGCTCTCTCTCTCTCTCTTCCTCTATCTCTCTCTCTCTCTCTCTCTCTCGTTTCTGTCTCTCGCTCTGCCCCTTCCCTCTCTCTCCCTCACATCTCTTTGTCTCCATCTCGTCTCTCTCTTCCCCTCTCTCTCGCGCTCTCTCTTCCCTGCCCGCCCTCTCTCTCTCTTCGCTCTTCTCTGCTTCTCTCTCTCTCTCTCTCTCCTCTCTCTTATCTCTCGTAGCTCTCTCTCCTGTCTGGCAGCCCCCTCCAAAAAAAAGAAACAAAAAAAAAATAAATATAAAATAAAAAAAAACCAGCACCCATACACCCCCCCTAAAAAAAAAAAATATAATAAAAACCACCACACACATCCTCCCATCTACCGCACTTCCCCAGACCCCCTCACCCATCTCTAAAACACTCCCGC
>NW_028234924.1:5000-12500 GCF_977035675.1 Penaeus japonicus | reverse complement strand
CCCTCACCCCCCCCTCCTCCCATTAAGTCACCCGAGAACCATCTTAAGTGCACTCGAAACCCATGTCCACGACCCGACCTTAATGAGTAATGTGCACTTCCTACAGACGCCTCAGATCAGTCAGCGGATGTGAGGGATTTAAGAGGGACGTTTTATCGCCTCAGGAAGCCGACGAAAAACTGGCCAGCTCCTCCTGATCGCTCGGCTCAAGGGATCGTGTTGTGGCCACTGGTGGAAATTGGCCACGCGTACCCGGGGGAGGTCATGCGAAGGGTCACGCAACTCCGGCGAAACGGTTCCCCGGGTCGGCTTGGGGTTGCATGAGTCGGAGGTAGGTAGGTTGGGTTAGGCGTGGGGGCGGGTGGGTGGGTGGGGGGGGAGGGTGTTTGCGTCTCTCTTCTTCTGTCCCCTTTTCATTCTTCTTTTTCTATTTCTCGCTCTTTCTTGCGCACAAAATCACGCACACGCTCACTCAGTCACTTACTCACTCACACATACAAACACACACACACACATACACACACACACACATACACGCACAGACACACACAAACAAACAAACACACACACACAAACAAACACACACACGCACACAAACACACACAGACACACACAGGCACAAACACACACACACACACAAACAAACACACACACAAACACACACACACACAAACAAACACACACACACACAAACACACACACACACACACACAAACACAAACAAACACACACAGACACACAAACACACACACACATATAGACCTACATTTTCTCAAAGCAGAATATATACACCGTTGTTTCACTATCTTGCTTCTCAGTGTTAATGGAAGTTTTGTTGTTCCCATAAAGTTAATATTGTTGATATTCCTGCAATGAGGTCGTCCCTATAATGCAAATAATGTTGCAACAATGTTGATATCGTTCCTAAAACGTTGATATTCCAAAACATTGTCCTCACAATGCTGGTGCTCCTGCAATGATGCTCTCTCGAAATGTTGATCGTATTCCCTGACTGCAACATATAGATGTAGATCATGCAATGTAGATAATGCAATGTAGATCATGCAATGTAGATCATGCAATGTAGATCATGCTTTACTTTGTCTTGTGGTTATGATGTGTTGTTTTTGTTCCACCAGCGATAATATCTCGGTTATCTGATGCAGTTTTTTGCAATATTTTTTTTTTTTGTATCTCTTATGATAAGACGATTTTCGATGATTGATAGCTTTCTAAAGTCAAGGATATCATATATGCAAATGAGGAAATGTTATCGAAATATTTGTTTATAGATATTTTTACATGCAAGTAAAGAAGCGAAGGAAAGAAACGGTCTGTTGTGATGAAAATAAAAAATAAAAAAAACAGTAAAGCTAAAAATATCATCAAGTGAGAGAGAGATATATGCATAGATAAATAGATAGATAGTTAGATAGATAGATAGATAGATAGATAGATAGATAGATAGAGAGAGAGAGAGAGAGAGAGAGAGAGAGAGAGAGAAACATTGAACCAGACAATAAACAGATAAAAGGGGACTCAAAGAAGCAACTGATACCCCACATGGATTTTGCTAGTAAAAGTAACACAGTGAAAAAAGAAAAAAAAAGAAAAAAGACAACAACAACTAAATATCTCATGAGTCATTAGGGTGATTTTCTCTTGTCTTCCTTTTGTTTTTGTTTTTGTTTTGCCTTCATTTTGTTTCACTGTCCGATCTGGTCGACGCCTATACCATATAATCCTGAATACAATTATAGTGGCGATTTGGAAAATGTCCTCTCAATTTGGATAAATTGTTCTTATTTGTGTTGTAGTATCTATTTTGTATCTGTTATTTCTTATTGGCTGTCTTGGGTGATAAGTCCTATAGGATATGATAGATTATGTTGACAGATATACGTTATACTCGTAATAAAAACATTTCATAATACAGAGCAAAGTTTTTAACTAAACACAGATTTATTTCCCCCTTTTCCCCTCTACACTGGGTCGATTTTCATCCTCATCGGCCAACCAGAATCCCTCAAATCGTCATCTCTTCTCCCCTCACCGCACTTTTTTTGCTCCCCTTCGTGGTTGATCGTTATCTCACCTTTGCACTGAGGTTCAGTTTCTGGATGTCCCTTTTTTTTCCATCCGTCGACCTCCAATTTGTTTCTCTCACCCTTTACTACCTCAACCCCTTTGCTGCCCTTAGGTGTTCATTCGTACCCCTTCCTCCTCCCCCTTCCAATTCAACCTCCCCCCTCTACCCCCTCCCCCTTCCAATTCAACCTACCCCCTCTAACCCCTACCCCTTCCCCCTCCTCTACCCCTCCCCCCTCCTTGCCCCCAAACTCGGCACCACCTACACCTGTTGCGAGTTATTTGGGACAATGAATGACCTAGTATTGATCTGAAGAAATAAGGTTCCGACGATAAAAAGGGGAAGGATTGCCGCTCTGTCGCCACCCACGTGGAGGAGGGGGTGGGGGAGGAAGGGATGGGGGAACTGGAGGGATTAAGGTGAGGAGGAGGTGGGGGGTGCGTAGGATTAGATAAGGGTAGAGAGGGTCAGGTGAAGGGGAGGGGTGAAAGAAGGGGAGGAGGGAGGGGAGTTATGTGACATAGATATCTATTTATCTATCTATCTGTATATAGCTATATCTATCTTCTTATCTTTCTATCTCTCTACATCTATCTAAGTCTATATCTATAGTAGCTATCCATTCTAACATCTATACCTAATACTACCTCCTTCTCTCCTCACTCTCTCTCTAACTACCTGTCTCTCTCTCTTCCTCTCTCTCTACCTTCTCCATACTCTCTCTCTCTCCCCGCTCTCAATCTCTCGCTATCTCTCTCTCTCATCTCTCTCTCTCTATCTATCTATCTATCCATCCATTCCACTTACATTCACAACAATGCTACAGTTGTGGCTCGTGTGGTTCAAACAAACAAACAAACACGCAAACAAACACATCTATAAATCGAGTAAGCATAAAGCAATTGCAATGCTATTTCCTCTATTATAATTGTTGTTATTATTATTATTGTTTAATTTGTGATTATTATATTATCATATCATTTATTATTATTTAGTATTACATGATCTTTATTATGAGTATTATTACATTATTATATTATCTTATTATTATTATGATTACATTATTATCAAGAATGAAATATTATTATATTATTTTTATTATTATTTGAGCATCATCATCATCATTATTTCTTATTATTATAGTATTAACATTATCATCATCATCACAATATTAGATCACTATTATTGATTGTTGTTTGTTCAAGTACCTGCAATTTTTATCATTATCATTTATCAGTATTAGCTGTTTCCTTTCCATTACTCGTATAGTTATATCCTCATTCAGCACATCATCCTCTCCTCATTATTAATAGACGTAATTTTTCAAATACCATCGACGATCACTGTCTTCATGTCCATGAGCTTCCTAATCTAGTCATGAATATATGTGAACATGTATCACTTTTACAGGATGTGGTATCGTTCAGAAATAAGACCATTGATAGAATATAAGGATGAAATGATATGGTTATTAACAGAATAATAACAACAATATATGTAGGGTACTTCATTCAAAAGTGGAAAGGGCATTTATTACACTGCCAAATGTGATGAGAAAGTGACTAAGTTATTTGATTCATGATAGTAAAAAAAGAGGAGAAAAAAGAAAGAAAGGAAGAAGAAAAAAAAACAAGACTATTATTCAAAAGTATGAAGAATAAATAGACTGTCACCATCACAATAAGCAACGAACATGCACACGTTAAAAGGTACAACGAACATGCACGCGTTGAACGATGCATCGCAACAACAAAATGATATCAAGAGAGCAACAACTATCAACGTCAACGAATGCAATCAAGACACACAGTAGTTCCCAGTAGCCGTTCCACTGCGACTATTTTGAGCAAGTAAAGAGGTAAGCGAGGAGTTAGCTAGCTTGCAAGCACCCACGTGGGAGGTAAGACTGGGTCACAAGCATCGCCTCCTTTTATTCTTGGCTTTGAGTTGCTGGAAGATTTAAAAAAAAAAGGAAAATGAAAAAAAAAAAAAAATGGCCGACACTTGTTATTCTGAGGTCTGAGGTCAGTGTCATTTTGATGGTCCGTCGAGGTCGGGTTATGATGGTGTGTGCTGTTCTCTCTCTCTACGCACGTCGCAAGTCGTTCGTTTGTCATCTCCTCACGAAGGAAGAAAGAAAGAAAGAAGACAAGTACTAGTAGAGGAGGGGAGGGGGGAGGAGGGTTGAGAGGGGGGGAGTAAGATAAATAAATTCACAGACAGGAGCCTTGTACAAGGTCGACTAAGCATAGAGATAGGAAAAGAGGGGAGAGGAGAGACTCGGAGAAACTCGTCTCATACCTCCTCCTCCTTCTTTCTTTCTCCCTTTCCCTCTCCTTTCCTACACGCCAAGGAATCCCTCCATCCCCCTCCCCCTCCCCCTCCCCCTCCCGCCCCGCCCCGCCCCACCCCGCCCCCCAAACACCCCGCCCCACCCCCCCCACTAAGACCGTTTTCCTATATCCGAGACCTCCAAACGGCAGACGAGCCTCAAGCAGACCCGGATAATCGAGGAGGGGGAGAGGAACGAAAAGGAAGCTTAAGAAGCTCTCTATCCCCTGTGGTTTGGTTCTCCTTTGCTCGTTTATTACGAGAAGAGAGGGCAAGGGGATAGGGGGGGTTTTTTTTAGGGGCATTCCGGGGGGGGGGCCCCCCGCCCCTGATACTTGAGACGTATTAATAAGCTTATATGACCTTTTTGTCTTTTTATTATAAACCTGTGTTTTTTTTTTTTATGGGGAGTCCGAGTCCCTGTGTGTGTCTTTGATGGTTTTTAGGGGATGTTGACATATGTAGGGTGAAAGCCAGACTTAGAATAAGGGTTACGTGGGAGATCCTACTGCTTTGAAAAAAAGAAAGAAAGAAAGAAAGAAAGAAAAGAAAAGAAAGAAGAAGAAAAAATAAAACATGGGAAAGGCTTGAGTTATATTATCCCGATGCTTATATCCAAATGATTTTGTTTGATCATTCTCACGGTCTTACAACGTAACCAACTTACACAAATCTCTTTTAGGACACCGAGACATATCTATGCATTCCCTCCCCACCTTACTTATCCTCGCCCCCCTCCCCCCCCCCCTTCCTTCAAAAAAAAAGGTAAACGGGGAATTTTAATTAATTATAAACAAATCATACTAATAAAGTAATAATTAAAAATATAATGAGAAGAGAGAAGAAAGGAGAGATGAAAAAAAAAAAAAAAAAAAAATATATATATGATACGGACCTCTCGCATAGAAGGAGACACATTTTTTCCCCTCTCAGTTGAATGCCATGCAGGAAACTTGAGAACTAACATTTAAACATTATAAAATGTCTGGGATCGCGTGCCTGACACACTGACTATGAATTAGTGCATGTTTGCTTGAGTTTACGTGTGTGCTTTTGCTTTTACTGTTCAGTTTCTAAAGGATTTATTCGAGATTTTGATATCCTGTGTTTAGTGACGGTATTGATGCTTTCATAATTCTGTCTAAGATTCTGGAATTATATTGACTATTACTGTTACTGATATATAGAGTAATAAGTAGACTTTTTTTGATGTCGTGGTTTCATTATAATTATTACTGGCATTTTCTTGTCAGTTTCATCATCAACATCAACATAATTGTCATTATCATAAGCTGTGTTATCATTTTGATAAATTATATTATTATAATTATCATACTTATAGTTGTTGTAGTCTTAAAATTATAATAAAGATAATTATCATCATCATTATTGCCATTGTTACCATCAATGGTGTTATCAGCATCAGCATTATCATTATTATTTTATTATCACAATTTTATTGCTATTGTTATGCCTATTTTCAATACTTTCATCATTATTATTGTTATTACCATTTTACACATATGTATTACCAGTTACTATTATCTACAATAATAGAAATATAAAAAAAAATATAACCCACTAATTTTTTAAAGAAAGCATTACAAATGTTATTATCGTTATTAATTCACTATTAATGTCAGCATTAATATCGACTTCCATATCATTATCAGTACCATTATCATTAGTATTAATGTTATTAACCTTATTATCACCATTATCACTATCAATATCATTACCAATATTTCTTTCATTGGTATTACTATTACTATCTTTATTACCATTGTTATTATTTTATTACGATTGAAATCATTATCATTGTTATTATAATTATTTTCATTATCATTATCATAATTACTATCATTATCATTATCATCATTATTGGTATCATTATTACTCTGATCATCATTACTTTTATCATTACTATTATCATTATCATTATTCTTTCCATTATTGTTATCATAATTTTTATCATTATTATTATCATTATCATTATTATCATCATCATAATCATCATCATCATCATCATCATCATCATCATCATTGTTATTGTTGTTGTTGTTATTATCCTATTCATTATCACTCTCCTTCTCTAAATCCTTCACCTTATCTAGTAATTATCCTTCTTTTCGTAATAAGATCTACGATTGATAAGATTATCAATTCATCATTACTTTGTAATTATTGCAATATCATTGAGGATACAGGCTATGTCATGTTCTTCTGTGGATAGATTTGTCTGTCTGTCTGCATCATTGTTTTTGCTATTGTTTTTGTTATCATTATTGTTATTATCCTTATCATTATTGCTATTATCATTGTTATTATCATTACTGCCATTATCAGCTCATTATAATTTATTATAATTTATCGTTATTATTATCATAAGTCGTTATCACTGATTATCATCGTTATCAAATATCATTATCTTAGACTATCACTGATTGTTATTATCATTTATAATATTTGATTATTACTGATTATGATTATCATCGTAATTAAATACCTTTATCATTAATCCTTATAATTACTGATACCAGTAGACACGGCAGTGTCGCGAGTTATTCAAAATTCATTCATATATTCAAATATATTCCATATTCAATATTATATTCAAATATATTCAATATATTTGAATATTTGAATTTGAAAAAAAAAATATTCAAAAGACACGAGGCTCATCGGCTAGCTCTCAGGGCGACAGAGGAACAAAAGACCGCCAGAATAACTGCTCTTGTTGACTTAATCGATGTTGCAAAATAAGAAAAAAAAGAGAAAAAATAATGAAAACACTTGCAATGTCTCGGTATACCGGCGCCTTGTCCTAGTGACCTGGGCACTCCCACGCTATAGGCACTGAGAGCCACATTCAGGAGGTGTGCTTCCCCCCTCCCCCTCCCCCCGCCTCTCAACATCCACCCCGCCCCCTCCCTGCCTATCACCTCCTCACCCAGTCTCCCATCCCTCGTACTCACCACTCCCTCTCCCCTCTTATCCTTGGCAACCTCCTCCCCTCCCCCTTCCTACCCTCTCAACTCTATGCTCTCACCTCCACCCCTACCCCACCCCACCCCTCCCCT
>NW_028234923.1:0-6146 GCF_977035675.1 Penaeus japonicus | reverse complement strand
ACTTGCAGATGGAGTAAAGTTATAGTGTAGTGCATGATGCATACTAACAATTTGCATTGATGATTGGGAGTGCCAAAATAGTTGGGTGGGAGGTAAGTGACTTAGAGACATAGTAGAGATTGCATGGCATATAGATTTATCGCAAAAATTAATTTAGAGAAACTGAAAGTAAAGGTAATTAACTTAAACCTCCTAGTTCCTCTGTGCGTACGTCGACAGATGTGCGGCATGTAGTTTAATCAACAATTTAATAGGCAATATGTAGATAGCGGCGGCAGATAGAAGCGGTCAAGTAAGTTCTAAGTTAGTAACAAACCTCCTGCAATTCTGTTAAGAGTGCTATAAGGGAGACTTGGATGGTTCCATTGCAAACAATGGTAACATCAGACTATGTTGTGGAATAAACTGAATAAGAAAAATTAGTTACTGATGCCCCCCCAGGGGAAGATGGGAACATTATTGCATACGGCTGTCAGATGATTCATATTATGGGTCCTTGCTGTAGTAGTTCTGAAAAATGAAGGTAAATTAATTTTCCTGTGTAAAGAAGCAAATAGAAAACACAAAACTTAATTACAGTGTAGAAGAAAATAGAAACACAAAATTAATACAGTGTAAGAAGAAAATAGGAAAACACAAAACTTAATTACCAGTGTAAGAAGAAAATGGAACACAAACAAAAGGAATTCATTGCTCTGTGCGACATTCTAAGAAATCCGAAAGTAAAACATTTGGACGGAGTAGTATTAAATGTGAAAATTGAGTATTACTATCTGATAATGATAGGGTCATTACCTTATCGAGTGTGAGTTTCTCAAGGGGAGGCGCGGCTGTTGGCTAAAAACGTTGCCGTGATGGCGGTATTCTTCATTTTTATTAATGCGCCCGTACGCTAGGTCAATTTGCTTGGGGAGCATACTCATGGCTCTGTGATAGCCGAAAAACTGCCGGAGCTGCGCGGGGCGGAGTATCCGTGCTCGCGGTACTTCGCAGTGGACCGTATTACAGGTCGGTACATGGACGTCTTCTCGTAAGCCGTCGTGGGCTCTCTCAGCCAAACATCGGGGCAGACAGGAATTATTATACATATTGACGATCTGGCGGTCCTTGAGATGAATGAAAGAAGGAATGATGCAGCGGGGTCTCATCCTCGTTGGAGGTGGGCTGTGGTAGGCCGAGAACGGGATAATGTGAGGAAACCGACTTTGTTCTGTAGTGGTTAAATTTTACTTTAACAGAGGAGATGCTGATAAGCCAAGATTGATAAAAATATGATTGAGTGTATTGAAAATTAAAACGGAAATCCAGACGCATTATCAATATCGAGAGTCTACAGTCGTCAGTACATAACAGTCAATCGATAAGGGATTGGAGAGGAAGGATTAGTAGAAAGGATATAGCAGAGGTGAGATAATATAATGCCAAGAACTATGCACTTAAGGCTGTAGGTGGCACACGTCGTCCGAGGAGTTGCTAAAACATTCGTTTATGCCATGGAATCTAGTGTCATGTGTAAAGTGTGTTGTGAACAGGAAGATAAGAATAGTTAATGCAAAAGTGCTTTAAAGGGGAGGTATATTACATTGTAGTTTTGTGTGTATGTTTGAAAAGATAGTAATGCATCAATGTCTAGGTAAAAATGAATGAAGTTATGAATATAATAACATCGCATTTAGTTATTTTTCTTACATAAAACGGTAATTATTATGATAAAACGTGAAGATGAAATTATAATATAATACACCAATAGAGATAGAAAAACAACTATTAAGTAAAAAGAAGTTATATGAAAAACTAAATAAAGTATGAAAAAAAGATATATAAATCATAATTAAATAAATATATATATATATAATATATATATATATATATATATATATATATATATATTTGTTAATCGTTGAATTAAACTTGTCGATTGATAGACAGGTTGATCATCGCCGCAATGTAAACATTTTATTTAGTGAGGCCATGAATGTCCGCGAAATGACCTGCAAATCCTACGAGATGACCTAGTCAAGTGACCTTGTAAATGTTCTTTTTAGGTAATTCCAAATATACATATAGATATATATTAAATTCGTCAATTTAGAGACATTTAATATTGTGGTCAACATACGAATTAATTGAGAATGAGGAATGATTTTAGAGAGAAAGGTAATTAACATGAATAATAAAAAATCACGCACTTTAAAATGAATAGATGTCCTGAAAAAATAAGAAACATCTGGTACAAACATCTAAATTGGCTATAAATTAGACATTCAGAAATATGGACGTTTGTATACGATAGAGGATGATACTCTACAGCACAATGATACAGCAATAAAACTATACAACACGCATAACAGGCAGAGAAACCAGGCGTCAGCGGTAGCAAGTTCTCCTCGGTCTTCTGCTTATACGAAGGGGTTTCGCAATCCGCCGTCCCAATGGTGTTTTGCGGGAAGGTTAGTCTGTAATGTAGGAGGTGGACAGTCAAAGGTTTATAAGCCTTTTTGAGGTTCTAGGGGCTTGGGAGGCAAACTATATGCCAAATTACTCTCCGTCCCCCCACGTTGGACCCGGACCCTGACCGGTGATTACCTCACTAGTTGGAATGCCAGTTTCATATGGTATTTGTATTTTGATTTATTTCTGTATTCAATATGATATGCAATCCTCATACCCACAACAGTCGCGCCACACACACACACACACAAACTCATTATATATTATATATAGAGAGAGAGTTAGATTGTAGATACATCATAAATACTCACCTTACGCATAAGAAACAGACATGATTACATGTTCGCTCTCTCCCGCAGTACAGGACTTGGCTAGCGGACGTATCAGCGTGTCAATGGATCAAGCTGTTTTGCCGCGACAGATACGGTCACCACCACGGTACGTTAACAAGCTGAGGGCAAAAACAGGAACAGGCGGATTAGTGGAGTCCGCCGTTAGGCTACTATTGCAATTGTAATAAAGGAAAGGTAAGGCTTGAAAAAAAATTTATTTTATGAGCAGTGTGCTCATATTTTTTTTCTTTCTTTCTTTGTATGTATGCTTGTATGATGTTAAGATGTTTATATACAGATATTATATATTCATATCTAGATAAAAACCGTTTATATGTATATATATTTATCTATTTATATATATATTTATTTGAATATATATTATATATTTTATATTTATATATACATATATATATACTATTTTTTATATATACACTCACACAAATCACACGTACACACGACATAAATATATTATATATATATATATATATATATATTATATATATGAATATTATATATATTATATTGAAATATATATATATATATATATACATTATCATATATATATATATACATAAATATTTATATATACATAAATTATATATATACACCTATATACAGTATATTGTAATATTATTTGTATATATATATATATATACCATTGTAAATTATATTTATTTATATATATATCATATATATATATATTTATATTATATATATATATGTATATGCCCAACACACACACACAACACAACCTACACACACACACACACACACCATATATTTAGATATATAATATCATATATATATTATATATATATATATGTATATTATTATAAAATATATATATATTATGATATCTTATGTATATATATATATTATATATTTATTTTATTATATATTATATTTTATATATATATTATCGACTATGCATATGAAATTTTAAAATGTATGTATATTTCTAAGCCATTTCAACGACAGGGTTTATAATAGATAAGATGAAGGAAGAATAACCAAAGTTTCCGGCCATATGAAATTTGAGTCTCCGCTGCGTGTAGACGTTGAATCACCCACTGCCATATTGAATATAAAAACCTCAGGTCCATGAGTTTAATCATTACGGAAAGTTACTCAAGTAATAAGCGCGGAGAGGAGGAGAGGGAAGCTAACCCTTGTAAACTTGTGACACACACGGCAGGCTTCATGCCTTGCCCGTCGTCCGTGCTCTGGAGGGGTGCAGGGGGTCGTGCTGCCGACCCAAGGACCTGCACGACGAATAGGCGTGGACAACGTGCTGATGTGGTGCGTCCGGTGGGACGATCCTGGAGGCCAAGACCGGGCGGAAGGTGGCTGGCGGAGGAGAGGCTGTCGTCGCGAGGCCACTCGCCCACAGTTAAGATCTAGGGCAGGGGCAGAATGGGCTAGGGCGAGAGGGCAGGGCGCATTGGGCGGGGCATTTACTATTAGATAATCGTTTTTATTATCATTGTCATCATTATCCTTTTGTTATCAATTCTAATTTTTACATACTTTTATTTTCAATACTCTTATATTATCAATATTGCAATATCATTTACAATCGTTATTTAATTATCTATTTGCATTTGCTATCTTTATAACATTCTCATTTATCATCCTTAATCTCATAATTCTATATTATAATCAAAACCTTTCTATTAAATTTCCCGTTTTATTGCTATTATTACATAATCTGAACATAATATTATGATAATTATTATCATTGTATTTTCATCATAATTATTGTTAAGGATTAATTTAATAATCAATATGATTATTACTAGCGATCATTATCGTTATGATTCCATTGTTCTTTCTATCTTTTACTATCTTATCATGATCACGTTATTTCCTCCTTTTTCTTTTTCAAAATCCTTATTATCGATATCGTTGTTATTATTATTATCAATTCTTTTTAATCATTATAACTCTATTCTCGTTATTGTTATCTGTGGTGTAAATATTATCAACACTATGATCTTCAGTACTTTGTTTTATCATCATTGTTAATGTTTTCAATATCCTTATTGGTAGTAGTAGTTTCATTTATGTAATCTTTGTTATACTCATAGTTATAGGGGTTATCATCAATATTACTATTATACGGTTATCGTCACGATCTTATTATATTTGATATTTTGTTGATGTTATCGTTATCATTATTGTTTCATTATTATTATAATTGTCATCCTTATATACATATTTTTTTTCTTTATAGTTATCATTTCACTTGCCATCCGTGTTATTGTTATCATTACTATTGTATTTAGGCAGTCGTCTCACTGATGGGATAATACTATCATAATAATCATCATATATTGTCTTATCATCGCTTATTTTCATCATAATCATGTTTATAATCATATTGTCATTATCATGCTCCTCATTTTCTCATCATTATTGTTATCCATCATCATTATTTTTATCGGCTTTCACATGATTAATATTATCATTGTCATTATCAGTATTATCGTATCTACAATTCTTATATCTTACCAGTATTATTGTTACTATTTTTACCATTATTCATTATCGTTACATCATCTTTTCTTTATCATGATTATCATTTTCATTATCATTAATTTCAGTATCATTTTAAAATATTGCCCTTATCATTACTTCTATTATTTTCATTATTATTATTGGGTAATATATCATTATTATCGGGTATCATCAGCATCATTATCCATTATTAAATACTATTCTTATCATGACATTATATTTTTCATTATGATCATTATTACTATAATAATTTTGTTGGTAGATATTGCATTGTATATTACCCAATATCATTCATGTCTCGTTATATTATTATATTGTTGTTATTTCCTATTATCAAATATTATACTTATTATCATCATTATTATTTTAGTCTCTTGTTATTATTATCATACTATCATTATTTTCATTGTTTTTTTTTATCTTCATCAGTTACTATTGTTTCCGAATATTAATGACAATGATTAGTACTAATAATGCTAATAATAATGTCATTATCATATCTTTCTTTTGGTATATCATCACTATTGTTGATGTTATCATCATAATTTTCTATTAGAGTTTTTATTATATTACTCTCATTGTTATTAACATTCCTTTATTTTTTATATTCCTCAGTTTTATTATTATCAGCTTGTTAATACAATTTTGCTTTTATCATTGCTATCATTATATATCATTGATATTATCATGCTCACTGTCATTATCATTGCCAGTCCTCTTAGCATTATTATTTTAATTATTGTTATTGTTATGACTATTATTACTATCAATATTGTTAGTATTATTGGCCACTATTGTTTTATCATTTTCTTATTTTCTTGATATTCCTTATTGTCAGTTTTT
>NW_028234922.1:0-5115 GCF_977035675.1 Penaeus japonicus | reverse complement strand
GCTCACTCTTCCACTGTTGCTCTTTCTCTCTCACTGTTGCTTTCTCTCTCACTGTTGCTCTCTCTTTCTCTCTGTTGTTCTCTCTCTCACTGTTGCTCTCTCTCACTGTTGCTCTCTCTCTCACTGTTGCTCTCTCTCTCACTGTTACCTTCTATCTCACTATTGCTCTCTATCTATTTTGCTCTCTCTCCCACTGTTGCTCTCTCTCCCACGTTTGCTCTCTCTCTCACTGTTGCTCTCTCTCCCACTGTTGCTCTCTTTCTCACTATTGCTCTCTCTCCCACTGTTTCTCTCTCTCACTGTTGCTCTCTCTCCCACTATTGCTCTCTCTCTCTCACTGTTGCTCTCTCTCTCTCACTGTTGCTCTCTCTCTCACTGTTTCTCTCTCTCCCACTGTTGCTCTCTTTCTCACTGTTACTCTCTCTCTCACTGTTTCTCTCTCTCTTTTTCTCTGTTTTTCTCTCTTTTTCTCTGTTGCTCTCTCTCCCACTGTTGCTTTCTCTCTCACTGTTGCTCTCTCTCTCACTGTTGCTCTCTCACACTGTTGCTGTCTCTCTCACTGTTGCTCTCTCTCTCACTGTTGCTCTCTCTCCCACTGTTGCTCTCTCTCTTTCTGTTGCTCTCTCTCTTACTGTTGCTCTCTCTCTCACTGTTGCTCTCTCTCCCACTTTTGCTCTCTCTCTTTTTCGCTGTTGCTCTCTCTCTCACTATTGCTCTCTCTCTTACTGTTGCTCTCTCTCCCACTGTTACTCTCTCTCCTAATGTTGCACTCTCTCTCACTGTTGCTCTCTCTCCCACTGTTGCTCTCTCTCTCACTGTTGCTCTCTCTCTCACTGTTTCTCTCTCTCTTTTTCTCTGTTGTTCTCTCTTTTTGTCTGTTGCTCTCTCTCCCACTGTTGCTTTCTCTCTCACTGTTGCTCTCTCTCTCACTGTTGGTCTCTCTCTCACTGTTGCTCTCTCTCCCACTGTTGCTCTCTCTCTCACTGTTGCTCTCTCTCCCACTGTTGCTCTCTCTCCCACTGTTGCTCTCTCTCTCACTGTTGCTCTCTCTCTCACTGTTGCTCTCTCTCCCACTGTTGCTCTCTCTCTCACTGTTTCTCTCTCTCTCACTGTTGCTCTCTCTCCCACTGTTGCTCTCTCTCTCTTTCTGTTGCTCTCTCTCTTACTGTTGCTCTCTCTCTCATTGTTGCTCTCTCTCCCACTTTTGCTCTCTCTCTTTTTCACTGTTGCTCTCTCTCACTGTTGCTCTCTCTCTTACTGTTGCTCTCTCTCTCACTGTTACCTTCTATCTCAATATTGCTCTCTATCTCTTTTTCTCTCTCTCCCACTGTTGCTCTCTCTCCCACGTTTGCTCTCTCTCTCACTGTTGCTCTCTCTCCCACTGTTGCTCTCTTTCTCACTATTGCTCTCTCTCCCACTGTTTCTCTCTCTCACTGTTCCTCTCTCTCCCACTGTTGCTCTCTCTCTCTCACTGTTGCTCTCTCTCTCTCACTGTTGCTCTCTCTCTCTCACTGTTTCTCTCTCTTTCACTGTTGCTCTCTCTCTCCCTATTTTGTTGCTCTCTCTCTCACTATTACTCTCTCTCTTTCTCTGTTGCGCTCTCTCACTGTTACTCTCTCTCTCACAGTTGCTCTCTCTCTCACTGTTGCTCTCGCTCTCACTCTTGCTCTCTCTCTCTCTCTCTGTTGCTCTCTCTCTCACTGTTGCTCTCTCTCTCACTCTTGTTCTCTCTCTCACTCTTGCTCTCTCTCTCTCTCACTGTTTCTCTCTCTCTTTTTCTCTGTTGCTCTCTCTCCCACTGTTGCTTTCTCTCTCACTGTTGCTCTCTCCCACTTTTGCTCTCTCTCTCACTGTTGCTCTCTCTCTCACTGTTGCTCTCTCTCCCACTGTTGCTCTCTCTCTCTCTGTTGCTCTCTCTCTCACTGTTGCTCTCTCTCTCACTGTTGCTCTCTCTCACTGTTCCTCTCTCTCTCACTGTTGCTCTCTCTCCCACTGTTGCTCTCTCTTTCTCTCACTTTTGCTCTCTCTCTCACTGTTGCTCTCTCTTCCACTGTTACTCTCTCTCTCTCTCTGTTTGTCTCTCTCTTACTCTTGCTCTCTCTCTCACTGTTGCTCTCTCACACTGTTGCTCTCTCTCTCACTGTTGCTCTCTCTCTCACTGTTGCTCTCTCTCTCACTGTTGCTCTCTCTCCCACTGTTGCTCTCTCTCTCACTGTTGCTCCTTCTCCAACTGTTGCTCTCCCTCTTACTGTTGCTCTCTCTCTCACTGTTGCTCTCTCTCTCTGTTTCTCTCTCTCTCACTTTTGGTCTCTCTCTCTCCGTTGCTCTCTCTTTCACTGTTGCTCTCTTTCTCTCTCTGTTACTCTCTCTCTCTCACTGTTGCTCTCTCTCACATTTGCTCTCTCTCTCACTGTTGCTCTCTCTCTCACTGTTGCTCTCTCTCTCCCTTTTTCTCTCTCCCACTGTTGCTCTCTCTCTCTCTTATTTTCTCTCTCTCTCACTGTTGGTCTCTCTCTCTCCGTTGCTTTCTCTCACACTGTTGCTCTCTCTCTCACTGTTCTCTCTCTCTCACTTTATCACTCTCTCTCTCTGTTTCTCTCTCTCACAACTGCTCTCTCTCTCCTTTTTCTCTCTGTCTCTCTCACTGTTGCTCTCTCTTTCACTGTTGCTCTCTCTCCCACTATTACTCTCTCTCTATCTATATCTCTCTCTCTCTCTCTTACTGTTGCTCTCTCTCTCACTGTTGCTCTCTCTCCCACTGTTTCTCTCTTTCCCACTGTTGCTCTCTCTCTCTCACTGTTGCTCTCTCTCTCACTGTTGCTCTCTCTCTCTCTCTGTTGCTCTCTCTCTTACTGTTGCTCTCTCTCTCACTTTTGCTGTCTCTCCCACTTTTGCTCTCTCTCTAACTGTTTCTCTCTCTCTTATTGTTCATCTCTCTCCCACTGTTTCTCTCTTTCTCACTGTTGCTCTCTCTCTCTGACTGTTGCTCTCTCTCTTACTGTTGCTCTCTCTCTCACTGTTGCTCTCTCTCTCTCTCTGTTTCTCTCTCTTACTGTTGCTCTCTCTTTCACTGTTGCTTTCTCTCTCTTTGTTTCTCTCAATCACTTTTGCTCTCTCCCACTGTTGCTCTCTTTCCCACTGTTGCTCTCTCTCTCACTGTTGCTCTCTCTCTGTCTTTGTTTCTCTCTCTCACTGTTGCTCTCTCTCTTAATATTGCTCTCTCTCTCTCACTGTTGCTGTCTCCCACTGTTACTCTCTCTCTCTCACTGTTGCTCTCTCTCCCACTGTTTTTCTCTCTCTCACTGTTGCTCTCTCTCGCTTTTGCCCTCTCTCTCACTGTTGCTCTCTCTCTCTCTATCTCTTTGTTGCTCTCTCTTTCTCTCTCAGTTGCTCTCTCTCTCACTGTTGCTCTCTCTCTCCCACTGTTTCTCTCTCTCTCACTGTTGCTCTCTCTCACTGTTGCTCTCTCCCACTGTTGGTCTCTCTCACTGTTGCTCTCTCTCTCTCACTGTTACTCTCTCTCTCACTTTTGCTCTCTCTCTCTCACTGTTGCTCTCTCTCTCTCACTGTTGCTCTCTCTCTCACTGTTGCTCTCTATCCCACTGTTGCTGTCTCTCTCACTGTTGGTCTCTCTCTCTCACTGTTGCCCTCTCTCTCTCACTGTTGCTCTCTCTGTCACTGTTGCTCTCTCTGCCACTGCTTCTCTCTCTCTCTTACTGTTGCTCTCTTTCTCTCACTGTTGCTCTCTTTCCCACTGTTTCTCTCTCTCCCACTGTTGCTCTCTCTCTCACTTTTGCTCTCTTTCCCACTGTTCCTCTCTCTCTAACTGTTGCTCCCTCTTCCACTGTTGCTCTCTCTCTCACTGTTGCTCTCTTTCCCACTGTTTCTCTCTCTCAATGTTTCTCTCTCTCCCACTGTTGCTCTCTCTCTCACTGTTGCTCTCTTTCCCACTGTTCCTCTCTCTCACTGTTGCTCTCTCTCCCACTGTTGCTCTCTCTCCCACTGTTGCTCTCTCTCTCACTGTTGCTCTCTCTCACTGTTGCTCTCTCTCTCTCTGTTTCTCTCTCTCTCTCTCTCTCTCTCTCTCTCTCTCTGTTGCTCTCTCTCTCACTGTTGCTCTCTCTCTCACTGTTGCTCTCTCACTGTTGCTCTCTCTCACTGTTGCTCTCTCTCTCTCTGTCGCTCTCTCTCTCTCTCTCGCTCTCTCTCTCACTGTTGGTCTCTCTCTCTCTCACTGTTGCTCTCTCTCCCACTGTTGCTCTCTCTCCCACTGTTGCTCTCTCTCACTGTTGCTCTTTTTTCCGCTGTTGCTCTCTCACTGTTGCTCTTTCTCCCACTGTTGATCTCTCTCTCACTGTTGCTCTCTCTCACTGTTGCTCTCTTTCTCACTGTTGCTCTTTCTCCCACTGTTGCTCTCTCTCTCACTGTTGCTCTCTCTCTCACTGTTGCTCTCTCTCTCATTGTTTCTCTCTCTCACTGTTGCTCTCTCTCCCACTGTTGCTCTCCCTCTCATTGTTGCTCTCTCTCTCACTGTTGTTCTCTCTCTCACTGTTCCTCTCTCCCACTGTTTCTCTCTTTTTCTCTGTTTCTCTATCTCCCACTGTTGCTCTCCCTCTCACTATTTCTGTCTCTCTCACTGTTGGTCTCTCTCTCTCACTGTTGCTCACTCTCTCACTGTTCTCTCTCTCTCACTTTATCTCTCTCTCTCTCTCTGTTTCTCTCTCTCACAACTGCTCTCTCTCTCCTTTTTCTCTCTGTCTCTCTCACTGTTGCTCTCTCTCTCACTGTTGCTCTCTCTCCCACTGTTGCTCTCTATCTATATCTCTCTCTCTTACTGTTGCTCTCTCTCTCACTGTTGCTCTCTCTCCCACTGTTTCTCTCTTTCCCACTGTTTTTCTCTCTCTCTCACTGTTGCTCTCTCTCTCACTGTTGCTCTCTCTCTCTCTCTGTTGCTCCCTCTCTTACTGTTGCTCTCTCTCTCAATTTTGCTCTCTCTCCAACTGTTGCTCTCTCTCTCACTGTTGCTCTCTCTCTTACTGTTGATCTCTCTCCCACTGTTTCTCTCTTTCTCACTGTTGCTCTCTCTCTCTGACTGTTGCTCTCTCTCTTACTGTT
>NW_028234921.1:0-24056 GCF_977035675.1 Penaeus japonicus | reverse complement strand
TTCTTTGTTTCTCTATACTCACATGGACGAAAATCTCTGCTACTGCTACAGACACTGAGGCTCCTATGGCTGTGCCCTTCATCTGTTTGTAGCATTTTCCGTCGAATTTTAGAAGGGTCCCTGTGAGTATATGGTCGATACCTTCTTTTATTAGGTAGGGGGGAGGGGCATTAATATTGTATAACTCTTTTAGCCTACCTTGTACATACCCCATGTTCTTCTCGTAGAAATTTGCAACTACCCAAGCTGCTTCTTCCTGTGGGATAGAGGGATACAAAGACACTATGTCAAAGGAAAATAAGAAAGTTTCTCCTGTAAATCTGGGTGTTTCCTTTAATCTCCTTAGGAAGTGCGTTGTATCTTGCAGTCTTTCTGGGAGTATTTCTAGAAGAGGGGATAAAAAGGTTGTTAAGAGTCTATCTACAGGCCTTGTGGGTGCACTACAGCCACTGAGTACTGGCCTCCCAGGCCATGTCCCTAGCTCCTCATCTATTTTTTTATGTGTTTTGGGGAGTATGTACCAATGAGGAATGCTGGTTTCCTGGGAGAGGAGGGCATCTCTCTGGGCTGCTGAGAAGCTTGACTTCTTTCCTGCTGGGGAATCAAGGCAATACATTCTACTTATTAGTATTTTACTTTCTGCTTGCACCTTCTCCAGCTCCATCTGTGGATTAAACAGTGGTTGATAAGTACTTTCGTCTCTTAAATGTGCTAAGCCCATAGCTCTGTACTGTTCTGTTTTTAGGACTACTAGAGCTCCATCTTTATCTGCCTTTTTAATAATAATATCTGGATTTCTTTTCAAATCTTCAAGAGCTCCTATTTCCTCTCTCGTTAGGTTTGGTCTTACTTTTGTTTTACTATGTCTTTTAATCAAGGTTGCTTCTTCTTCAATCTTTTCCTTTAGTCCAGGCATTTTTCTAGGGGGATCTTTACTGCGTTTTATCTTTGGAAACTGGGAGGGTATCTTATATTTACATTTTTTCACTAAGGGGCCTGGGGAAGGGGTGAGGGAGGCCGTGAATCTAGAATTGATTTCAACTTCTAAATCTCCTAGGGAAGAGGCTAAACTCTCTGAGAGGGGCAGGGGGGCTGGGGGGCCTGGGACAAAAGACCGGCCTTTGCTGAGGACTGATCTTTGTGCCTGGGTGAGTGGTACCTCTGAAACTACCAATGCCAAGCCTTGTAACCATTCCCTCCTCTTTGCCACTGTCCTTCTCCTCTTCCTCCTTGGTCCCATTGGGTGCTTCCTTTTCCTCCTATCCCTGTTTGATCTCTGTACCCTCTCCAATTGTTGTGATGTGGTCTCCCTTGATTTCTCCATGTTTCTGAATCCCACATCCTCCTTTCGTTTATCCCATTCCTGCGGTACCCTGAGTCCCACATCCTCCTGTAATTTATCCCATTCCTGTGATACCCTTGGTTCCCATAATCCTCTCTGTAGATCCTTTTGTTCCCATACCATTCTCTGTAAATCCCTCTGTTCCCATATTCCCTTCGGTTCTGGGCCCTTCCTATACCTCTGTGCCAAGGCTGTTTCCCTTGGTTCCCTAGGGGGGGAGGGTTGGGGCTTACTGGGGCATGGGTACTTTGAGGGGGGATGAGGGGAGGAGGAGGTAGGGGGGGTGGAGGGGGAGGGGGGAGGGGGGATTGCTGGGGGGGTTTCCGTTGCCCGTTTTTTGGAACTGTTCTTTCCTCTTTATTTTTTTGTCCTTTATTTTTCTTCTTCTCCTTTGTCTCTTTCGTTTTCTTACCCCTTTCTCTCTTTGAATGCTCTCTAAGAGCCCTCCAAGTGTACGAGTTCTCTACTCTAGGGGGGGCTTGCTCTGTCTCTTCTTGTACTGGGGGTGGGGTGGGGGCAGGGGCCGAGGTGGGAGGAGGGGGAGAGGAATGGAGAGTATTGACTTTTTCTAAAAATAGAGTCTCCATCCTGTGGACCACTTCGACTACCCTATCAATTAGAGCATGACAAGCATCGATCCTATCTGCTTGTGCAGGGGTGGGGGCTGTGTTGGGGATGTCGTTTTGGGGGGAGGGGGGGTCTCCTACCGGGGTATTCTCTATCCTGGGGGAGTCGGCTTCATGGGGGAATAGGTCTCTTTGCAATGTATCTAAGGAGGGGGGGAGGATAATGGGGCTAGGATCTTGCCAATGTACGTTTTCCAGGGGGTCTCCTTCTATATTCTCTTCCCCTGATTGGCCTATCTCTAGGGGGGTATCATTTTCTGGGGGGGGAGGGAGGGTGAACCTTACCTGGGGCTTGCCCTTATCCAATCTCGGTTCTATACATATGTTGATTAATTCTTCTTCTTCCTCAGTAAGCCTAGATTCTTTTCTTATATATTGCAATAGGGGGGTTGATCCGTCCATTATGTAAAATAAATTTTCTTCTGGGGGAGCCTTACGTTTTATGTTTCCTAGACCTTTTTTGAGGGCCTTATCACATATTTCCCTAAACGTCTCTGGGTATCTACTCTTTATTTCACATTTCACCTCGATGATCTCGGTCCGCAATTGCATTGCTTCGGCCCTAAGGTTGGCAGCCACTAGGCCTTGCCATTTCCTTGCAGCCTCTGACCAGATTTTTTCGCCTATTTCCACTAGCCAGCGGGGGGGAAGGGCAT
The DNA here is from genome assembly GCF_977035675.1 of Penaeus japonicus. Classification (NCBI taxonomy): domain Eukaryota; kingdom Metazoa; phylum Arthropoda; class Malacostraca; order Decapoda; family Penaeidae; genus Penaeus; species Penaeus japonicus. Next base: position 21,432 of record NW_028234921.1, on the reverse strand, counting down.
TAGTAGGACTGGGGATCCCTGTGACTGCTATCTTACCAATCCCTGAGGTTCCCTTTTCCTCACATGCATCACACAAGGCTATATATTCCCAACACTGTGCTTCCTTTCTGAATAGATTAGCTAGAACTTGGCACTCTGTGAACCCTGTTTGTTTGTCTAGAGGTGCCCTAGTCTCTAAACTATCATAACTATCTTCAAAGGGGTCGTCTGGGTGCCCTATTTTTTCATGCTCCTCCGACAGGACCTGTCCTAGGGGTGAGAATTCTATAGCTACATTCCCCTTAGTCCAGGCATCTGGGTGGTTCCAACCTCCTGGGAGGCACTGTGCTAATTCCCTTACTCTACCCTTTTGGCCTTCCCTCGCTTCTGGGGGACTTTCTCCTTCTCCCATTACCCTAATGGGTTCACTTATCCCTGGGAGTGCATTTCTCCATTCCCTACTCTCATCGTTTTGGAGGGTTCCCTCTGAAGTTCCCCTTATTTGTTTTCTAGTTTGTACCATATTTATGTGTTCTTATACTTATTATATCTATTAGAATCTGTAACGACTCCACCACTTGAGCTTGTTCACTGGAACTTCTTCAAATATATTCCATATACCTTTATTCTAGCTTATACCTTAGAATTACTCCCTTTAAAACTTCCTCCTTAACTATTTTATTCCTTATTTAGATGTATTATTCTAATATATCTTATATTGTTTTTTCTAAAACTTCTTATCTTATCTGGAACTTCTTATCTTTACTTGTTATCTTATCTGAAACGTCTTATCTTTACTTGTTATCTTGTCTGAAACCTCTTATCTTTTCTTGTTATCTTATCTTAACCTTCTTATCTCTACTTGTTATCTTATCTGAAACTTCTTATCTTTCCTTGTTATCTTATCTGAAACTTCTTATCTTTCCTTGTTACCGTATCTGAAACTTCTTATCTTTATGTGTTATCTTATCTGAAACTTATTATCTTTAATTGTTATCTTATCTGAAAATATTATTTCTCTATACTATCCCTTTACTTTATTCCGATCTTATCATATCACCATCTTCTTATCTATATTAGTTTCTTCTAGTCCAGATATTCAAAACTTATCTATATTATCTCTTTATCCTATCTGGAACTTCTTATCTTTACTTGTTTATGTGTCTTTTAATATTTTTGTCTTATCTAGATATCCTTATCTTTTCTTAAAATATTATTCTTCTATATTATCCTTTACTTCATTCAGATTTAATCATATCACGGTATCCTTATCTAGAAACGTATCTTTTACAACAGATATTCTTATCTATATTCAAACATTTCTATCTGAAATTCCTTATTTTTTATTTTTTATTTGTATGAGCCTGTTAAAACTATATCTTATCTATATAAACTTATCTTATCTTTATTTATTGTTCACTTATTCTAAACTTATCTATACATAGTCCTTATCTTTTATTTATTCTTCTATATTTCCCTCTTATCTGTAAGAAACCTTATCTTAATTTGTATTTTTTATATATGAAGTTTACCGTGACTTATCTATATATTTATATACACAAACCTTATCTAGGAAAAATTTACCTTTAACTATACTTTTTTTGTCCTTTGTCTTTATGATTTTATATCTTTTTTTATTAGAAGAAAAAAACCTTTAGACTTCTAGCATATATAGTTTATTTGTTTAATATTTTTCTTTTTATCTTATGATTTCATTCAGAGTATTGTATTTTCCTATATTTCTAGATCCTCTATTATATATTCTACTATTATTATTTTTCTTTTATCTTATGATTTCACTCAGTATATTGTATCCTCAAAAAATCATGTACTTCCTTTTCAAATATGTTAGAACTTCTATTATATATTCTACTATTATTATTTTTCTTTTATCTTATGATTTCACTCAGTATATTGTATCCTCAAATATTCATGTACTTTCTTTTCAAATATGTTAGATCTTCTGTTATATATTCTACTGTCATATATTTCACTGTGATCTTATATTCTTTATTCTTATAGTATAGACAACTGATTTTAACACACTCTCTAAACAGCTTACACGCTTCCTCTCATTCTCTTATTCTATATGTACCCTTAGAAAAAAGAAAAGGGGGGGTGTGTGGGGTGTTGGTTACTCTATGTATCTCTATGTACCCAAAAAAAACAAAAAAAGGGGGGGGGGGTTGTCTAGCTCTAACCACTGTGTACTACTCTACCAACTACGTGCAAGGACTCTCTTCAGATGTGTCTTTTAACCACTTATCTGTTTCTGTAGTCCTGTGTGGAGGTTCCCTGTAGCTCTTGTGGTTCTTCCTTGAGAAGACTTCTCCTTCTGGCGGGGTACTTTGAGCCTTTTCTGTGGCTTAAAACGTTCGCACTGAACAGAGATACACTGACTTACTACACCACATAACACTTAAAAAACATCACAATTGTTCAACACAGGAAAAAACAAACACACATATCACTTATAACACTACAGTAGCCCCACAACACGAGCGCTTTCGGCCTCCATGGCCTCATCAGGTGCTGGGCTGGGTGCTTACTGACTCTTTATTTTTCAGGTGTACAATATATACCTATCTCAAGAGTCATGTAAAAGGGATAGGGAATGTCTTTCCTGTATGGACCCATGTATCCTGGGTCCCCATTATTGGTACTTTGGGGGTGTGGTACCCGGGGTACTGGGAGGTAGTGCATACTACCCTGACCACACTCCCCTTATTGGGAATTGGGGCACAGGTACTATGGGGGGAAGGTAACACTTTTTCCTGACTAAAAAAATTGTTTTATACACTTTTTCTTTATAAATGGCTAAAGGACAAGGGGAACCTTCGTTTCAAGGGAGGGAAAAGGAGGAGTCAGCAGGAGCCCTTCTCTTGGGGGCTACTCTTGGTCAGGGAAGATGGGTTAGACTGATGCTGATTGTCCCTGTCACAACTGCTGTTCCTGAAGGAGGTGGGGTATAAGCATGAAGAGAAGGGAAATTCCGGGTAGAAACAGGCTAGAAGACCGGGTATCCACTCATCCTTGTCCATGGGATTTTTCTTTTCACTCCTTTAGCTTAATCCTTGCTAGCTCTTGGGGCCGACTGATGCTGATTGTCCCTGTCACAACTGCTGTTCCTGAAGGAGGTGGGGTATAAGCATGAAGAGAAGGGAAATTCCGGGTAGAAACAGGCTAGAAGACCGGGTATCCACTCATCCTTGTCCATGGGATTTTTCTTTTCACTCCTTTAGCTTAATCCTTGCTAGCTCTTGGGGCCTTTTCCTAGAAAAGGGGAAGAGGGCAGGAATTGAGAATAAATCTTTACATCTAATATTTTTAACAGATATATATCCAGGACTTGCCCCTTCTGTACAGAAGCAGTATTCTACTTATCTTTTTCCTGGTGATTATTCTCATCGGCGGAGAGAGAGGGGGAGGGGGGTTTTTATGTCAGCTAGGCTTATTTTATTCTCCACTGTTGGCTCTTGGTCCCTTCTTTCCTGGAAAGAGGGAGAAGAGATCAGGGAGCATTTATGTCCTTATTCGTGTGTTACTATCCATATCTCGAAAACGAGATCGCACCATTGTACCTGTATAAATATTCATATACATATCTATGTTTATTTATCCATCTATATGTATAGTTTATAAATAGAAATCTTCTATCTCTCTTCTGAAAATTATTATAACTCAGTCTTCCTTTTCTTTATTCTATTTGAAAAACTTCTGTCCTTATTCCTCGTTGTTTTTTATATATCTAGGAATGTATAATATAGTTTCTTTCCTCTGTAAAAACTTTTCTAACATACAAATGACTTGATTTTACTTAGCTTTTGTGTATGGATGTGTGGGAGGTGGATTGTGGAACCTGGAGCCTTCCCTTGTTCCTTCCTCCTGTAGCTGCTAATTCTGTTTCCTCAGGCTTTGTGAGATCTCCTATTGCCTGTGGGTATACACATTCAGCAGGATCCATATTCTTGCCAGGAGAGATATAGTTTCTTATAAAGAATAATATTTTTCTTTTAGCTGAAAAATTTTTTTTAACTAAAAAAATGTGTTTATTTCTCTTTACGAAATTGTATATTATCCTTTTCTTTGTTCTCTTTCTATTATCACTTCATATGTTCTTTCTTTTTCCATCTTCTGCTTTCTTTTATAAATTATTCTATATCATTCTTTTGTTTCTAACATCTCTTGTTAATAATTATATCATCCTTCTTTTATTGACTGTTAAGAATTATATCGTTTTTCTTTTATTGTGAAACTTCTATCATCTATTGTAAATCGACAGAAAAAAATATATATAATAAATTAATTAAATCTTGAGCCTTTCTTAATTTTAGTTGTTTTTATATCTAAAAGTATCATATAGTTTCTTTCCTCTAAAAACCTCTTCAAAAAATTACATTTTTTACATATACATGACTTGCTATTACTTAGCTTTTATGTATGTGTATGTGTATGAGAAATATTATATCTCATTCTTCTGTTGCTTGAAACTTCTATCATCTCTTGTTAAGAAATATATTATCCTTCTTTTGTTATGAATTTCCTATCATCGACTGTTAAGGGTTATAACATCCTTCTTTTATCATGAAACTTCTAGCATCTACTCTTAAACTTAGCTTTTTTTATGAAATACTATATATTCTTCTTCTGTTGTTGGATCTTCTATCATTTTCTGTTAAGAATTATAACCTCCTTACTTTATTCGGGATCTTCTACTGTTTATTTGTTTAAGAAATATATCATCCTTCTCTTATATTGAACCTTCTATGTTCTCTTGATTTCATGATGTTATATATCTTTCTTTTTGAGCTGATTGTTCTATTTCAACTAGTAACTTTTTCATTTTCTTTATAAAAATAGTTACAAATTTAAAGGAACCTTGTTTTCACTTAGCTTTTTTTAGGTATGTGTGTGGAACCTGGGAGTTCCCCTGTTCCTCTCCTTTTTAGCTGCTTGTTTCCCTGGCTCAGGCTTCGTGAGGTCTCGCATCACCTGCGGGTATACAAGCTGGCAGACCCCTTTCTCCCTCATTATGCTCTCTCCTTGGTGTAAGTAAGGGTGAGGGGAACTCTGCTCTTATTAGTCTATCTGCTATGGTCCTATCTTTCTTCCAGGCTATCATGGGGGGTGGGCCCTTGAAACTTTCCCTCCATGGGGTGTCCTTGGCATTCTCCTGTACCCATTCCCATATCCTGTTGATCGATAGTCTTAGGGGACCTGCGATATTATGTGAATAAAGCATGGGGAAGATTATTCTGTTTAAGTCATTTTTTACCTGTTTTTCTAGTAGGGACTCTCTATTAATGGTACTCAGTCTTTCCATTGCCATCTTTAGGGTCTTCTCACTGTACCCTCTTGCCTTAAAAAAGCCTATCATGTCTTGTAGTGCCTCATCTACCAGGTGTGGGTCACTCACTATCCTTTTCACTCTGATACCTTGTGAGAAGGGGAGGCTCTTCTTTAGGTTTGGATGGTGGCTGGACTGAAAATGCAAATATTGATGAGTATTTGAGGGTTTATGGTACACTTTTGTTTGTAGGAAGCCTTCATTATCTATATATACTAGAGTATCTAGGAAGGGTAATCTTTCTTTGTCAAACTCTAAAGTAAATTTCAGGTCTGGGTGAAAGCTATTTAAACCTCTGTAGTACTCTTGAAGGTCCTCCTCTGTGCCCTGTAGAACTCCAAAAATATCGTCAATATACCTGAAAAAAATGGCTGGTTGTTTTTTAAGTCTTTTCCTTTGTTTCTCTATACTCACATGGACGAAAATCTCTGCTACTGCTACAGACACTGAGGCTCCTATGGCTGTGCCCTTCATCTGTTTGTAGCATTTTCCGTCGAATTTTAGAAGGGTCCCTGTGAGTATATGGTCGATACCTTCTTTTATTAGGTAGGGGGGAGGGGCATTAATATTGTATAACTCTTTTAGCCTACCTTGTACATACCCCATGTTCTTCTCGTAGAAATTTGCAACTACCCAAGCTGCTTCTTCCTGTGGGATAGAGGGATACAAAGACACTATGTCAAAGGAAAATAAGAAAGTTTCTCCTGTAAATCTGGGTGTTTCCTTTAATCTCCTTAGGAAGTGCGTTGTATCTTGCAGTCTTTCTGGGAGTATTTCTAGAAGAGGGGATAAAAAGGTTGTTAAGAGTCTATCTACAGGCCTTGTGGGTGCACTACAGCCACTGAGTACTGGCCTCCCAGGCCATGTCCCTAGCTCCTCATCTATTTTTTTATGTGTTTTGGGGAGTATGTACCAATGAGGAATGCTGGTTTCCTGGGAGAGGAGGGCATCTCTCTGGGCTGCTGAGAAGCTTGACTTCTTTCCTGCTGGGGAATCAAGGCAATACATTCTACTTATTAGTATTTTACTTTCTGCTTGCACCTTCTCCAGCTCCATCTGTGGATTAAACAGTGGTTGATAAGTACTTTCGTCTCTTAAATGTGCTAAGCCCATAGCTCTGTACTGTTCTGTTTTTAGGACTACTAGAGCTCCATCTTTATCTGCCTTTTTAATAATAATATCTGGATTTCTTTTCAAATCTTCAAGAGCTCCTATTTCCTCTCTCGTTAGGTTTGGTCTTACTTTTGTTTTACTATGTCTTTTAATCAAGGTTGCTTCTTCTTCAATCTTTTCCTTTAGTCCAGGCATTTTTCTAGGGGGATCTTTACTGCGTTTTATCTTTGGAAACTGGGAGGGTATCTTATATTTACATTTTTTCACTAAGGGGCCTGGGGAAGGGGTGAGGGAGGCCGTGAATCTAGAATTGATTTCAACTTCTAAATCTCCTAGGGAAGAGGCTAAACTCTCTGAGAGGGGCAGGGGGGCTGGGGGGCCTGGGACAAAAGACCGGCCTTTGCTGAGGACTGATCTTTGTGCCTGGGTGAGTGGTACCTCTGAAACTACCAATGCCAAGCCTTGTAACCATTCCCTCCTCTTTGCCACTGTCCTTCTCCTCTTCCTCCTTGGTCCCATTGGGTGCTTCCTTTTCCTCCTATCCCTGTTTGATCTCTGTACCCTCTCCAATTGTTGTGATGTGGTCTCCCTTGATTTCTCCATGTTTCTGAATCCCACATCCTCCTTTCGTTTATCCCATTCCTGCGGTACCCTGAGTCCCACATCCTCCTGTAATTTATCCCATTCCTGTGATACCCTTGGTTCCCATAATCCTCTCTGTAGATCCTTTTGTTCCCATACCATTCTCTGTAAATCCCTCTGTTCCCATATTCCCTTCGGTTCTGGGCCCTTCCTATACCTCTGTGCCAAGGCTGTTTCCCTTGGTTCCCTAGGGGGGGAGGGTTGGGGCTTACTGGGGCATGGGTACTTTGAGGGGGGATGAGGGGAGGAGGAGGTAGGGGGGGTGGAGGGGGAGGGGGGAGGGGGGATTGCTGGGGGGGTTTCCGTTGCCCGTTTTTTGGAACTGTTCTTTCCTCTTTATTTTTTTGTCCTTTATTTTTCTTCTTCTCCTTTGTCTCTTTCGTTTTCTTACCCCTTTCTCTCTTTGAATGCTCTCTAAGAGCCCTCCAAGTGTACGAGTTCTCTACTCTAGGGGGGGCTTGCTCTGTCTCTTCTTGTACTGGGGGTGGGGTGGGGGCAGGGGCCGAGGTGGGAGGAGGGGGAGAGGAATGGAGAGTATTGACTTTTTCTAAAAATAGAGTCTCCATCCTGTGGACCACTTCGACTACCCTATCAATTAGAGCATGACAAGCATCGATCCTATCTGCTTGTGCAGGGGTGGGGGCTGTGTTGGGGATGTCGTTTTGGGGGGAGGGGGGGTCTCCTACCGGGGTATTCTCTATCCTGGGGGAGTCGGCTTCATGGGGGAATAGGTCTCTTTGCAATGTATCTAAGGAGGGGGGGAGGATAATGGGGCTAGGATCTTGCCAATGTACGTTTTCCAGGGGGTCTCCTTCTATATTCTCTTCCCCTGATTGGCCTATCTCTAGGGGGGTATCATTTTCTGGGGGGGGAGGGAGGGTGAACCTTACCTGGGGCTTGCCCTTATCCAATCTCGGTTCTATACATATGTTGATTAATTCTTCTTCTTCCTCAGTAAGCCTAGATTCTTTTCTTATATATTGCAATAGGGGGGTTGATCCGTCCATTATGTAAAATAAATTTTCTTCTGGGGGAGCCTTACGTTTTATGTTTCCTAGACCTTTTTTGAGGGCCTTATCACATATTTCCCTAAACGTCTCTGGGTATCTACTCTTTATTTCACATTTCACCTCGATGATCTCGGTCCGCAATTGCATTGCTTCGGCCCTAAGGTTGGCAGCCACTAGGCCTTGCCATTTCCTTGCAGCCTCTGACCAGATTTTTTCGCCTATTTCCACTAGCCAGCGGGGGGGAAGGGCATTAGTAGGACTGGGGATCCCTGTGACTGCTATCTTACCAATCCCTGAGGTTCCCTTTTCCTCACATGCATCACACAAGGCTATATATTCCCAACACTGTGCTTCCTTTCTGAATAGATTAGCTAGAACTTGGCACTCTGTGAACCCTGTTTGTTTGTCTAGAGGTGCCCTAGTCTCTAAACTATCATAACTATCTTCAAAGGGGTCGTCTGGGTGCCCTATTTTTTCATGCTCCTCCGACAGGACCTGTCCTAGGGGTGAGAATTCTATAGCTACATTCCCCTTAGTCCAGGCATCTGGGTGGTTCCAACCTCCTGGGAGGCACTGTGCTAATTCCCTTACTCTACCCTTTTGGCCTTCCCTCGCTTCTGGGGGACTTTCTCCTTCTCCCATTACCCTAATGGGTTCACTTATCCCTGGGAGTGCATTTCTCCATTCCCTACTCTCATCGTTTTGGAGGGTTCCCTCTGAAGTTCCCCTTATTTGTTTTCTAGTTTGTACCATATTTATGTGTTCTTATACTTATTATATCTATTAGAATCTGTAACGACTCCACCACTTGAGCTTGTTCACTGGAACTTCTTCAAATATATTCCATATACCTTTATTCTAGCTTATACCTTAGAATTACTCCCTTTAAAACTTCCTCCTTAACTATTTTATTCCTTATTTAGATGTATTATTCTAATATATCTTATATTGTTTTTTCTAAAACTTCTTATCTTATCTGGAACTTCTTATCTTTACTTGTTATCTTATCTGAAACGTCTTATCTTTACTTGTTATCTTGTCTGAAACCTCTTATCTTTTCTTGTTATCTTATCTTAACCTTCTTATCTCTACTTGTTATCTTATCTGAAACTTCTTATCTTTCCTTGTTATCTTATCTGAAACTTCTTATCTTTCCTTGTTACCGTATCTGAAACTTCTTATCTTTATGTGTTATCTTATCTGAAACTTATTATCTTTAATTGTTATCTTATCTGAAAATATTATTTCTCTATACTATCCCTTTACTTTATTCCGATCTTATCATATCACCATCTTCTTATCTATATTAGTTTCTTCTAGTCCAGATATTCAAAACTTATCTATATTATCTCTTTATCCTATCTGGAACTTCTTATCTTTACTTGTTTATGTGTCTTTTAATATTTTTGTCTTATCTAGATATCCTTATCTTTTCTTAAAATATTATTCTTCTATATTATCCTTTACTTCATTCAGATTTAATCATATCACGGTATCCTTATCTAGAAACGTATCTTTTACAACAGATATTCTTATCTATATTCAAACATTTCTATCTGAAATTCCTTATTTTTTATTTTTTATTTGTATGAGCCTGTTAAAACTATATCTTATCTATATAAACTTATCTTATCTTTATTTATTGTTCACTTATTCTAAACTTATCTATACATAGTCCTTATCTTTTATTTATTCTTCTATATTTCCCTCTTATCTGTAAGAAACCTTATCTTAATTTGTATTTTTTTATATATGAAGTTTACCGTGACTTATCTATATATTTATATACACAAACCTTATCTAGGAAAAATTTACCTTTAACTATACTTTTTTTGTCCTTTGTCTTTATGATTTTATATCTTTTTTTATTAGAAGAAAAAAACCTTTAGACTTCTAGCATATATAGTTTATTTGTTTAATATTTTTCTTTTTATCTTATGATTTCATTCAGAGTATTGTATTTTCCTATATTTCTAGATCCTCTATTATATATTCTACTATTATTATTTTTCTTTTATCTTATGATTTCACTCAGTATATTGTATCCTCAAAAAATCATGTACTTCCTTTTCAAATATGTTAGAACTTCTATTATATATTCTACTATTATTATTTTTCTTTTATCTTATGATTTCACTCAGTATATTGTATCCTCAAATATTCATGTACTTTCTTTTCAAATATGTTAGATCTTCTGTTATATATTCTACTGTCATATATTTCACTGTGATCTTATATTCTTTATTCTTATAGTATAGACAACTGATTTTAACACACTCTCTAAACAGCTTACACGCTTCCTCTCATTCTCTTATTCTATATGTACCCTTAGAAAAAAGAAAAGGGGGGGTGTGTGGGGTGTTGGTTACTCTATGTATCTCTATGTACCCAAAAAAAACAAAAAAAGGGGGGGGGGGTTGTCTAGCTCTAACCACTGTGTACTACTCTACCAACTACGTGCAAGGACTCTCTTCAGATGTGTCTTTTAACCACTTATCTGTTTCTGTAGTCCTGTGTGGAGGTTCCCTGTAGCTCTTGTGGTTCTTCCTTGAGAAGACTTCTCCTTCTGGCGGGGTACTTTGAGCCTTTTCTGTGGCTTAAAACGTTCGCACTGAACAGAGATACACTGACTTACTACACCACATAACACTTAAAAAACATCACAATTGTTCAACACAGGAAAAAACAAACACACATATCACTTATAACACTACAGTAGCCCCACAACACGAGCGCTTTCGGCCTCCATGGCCTCATCAGGTGCTGGGCTGGGTGCTTACTGACTCTTTATTTTTCAGGTGTACAATATATACCTATCTCAAGAGTCATGTAAAAGGGATAGGGAATGTCTTTCCTGTATGGACCCATGTATCCTGGGTCCCCATTATTGGTACTTTGGGGGTGTGGTACCCGGGGTACTGGGAGGTAGTGCATACTACCCTGACCACACTCCCCTTATTGGGAATTGGGGCACAGGTACTATGGGGGGAAGGTAACACTTTTTCCTGACTAAAAAAATTGTTTTATACACTTTTTCTTTATAAATGGCTAAAGGACAAGGGGAACCTTCGTTTCAAGGGAGGGAAAAGGAGGAGTCAGCAGGAGCCCTTCTCTTGGGGGCTACTCTTGGTCAGGGAAGATGGGTTAGACTGATGCTGATTGTCCCTGTCACAACTGCTGTTCCTGAAGGAGGTGGGGTATAAGCATGAAGAGAAGGGAAATTCCGGGTAGAAACAGGCTAGAAGACCGGGTATCCACTCATCCTTGTCCATGGGATTTTTCTTTTCACTCCTTTAGCTTAATCCTTGCTAGCTCTTGGGGCCGACTGATGCTGATTGTCCCTGTCACAACTGCTGTTCCTGAAGGAGGTGGGGTATAAGCATGAAGAGAAGGGAAATTCCGGGTAGAAACAGGCTAGAAGACCGGGTATCCACTCATCCTTGTCCATGGGATTTTTCTTTTCACTCCTTTAGCTTAATCCTTGCTAGCTCTTGGGGCCTTTTCCTAGAAAAGGGGAAGAGGGCAGGAATTGAGAATAAATCTTTACATCTAATATTTTTAACAGATATATATCCAGGACTTGCCCCTTCTGTACAGAAGCAGTATTCTACTTATCTTTTTCCTGGTGATTATTCTCATCGGCGGAGAGAGAGGGGGAGGGGGGTTTTTATGTCAGCTAGGCTTATTTTATTCTCCACTGTTGGCTCTTGGTCCCTTCTTTCCTGGAAAGAGGGAGAAGAGATCAGGGAGCATTTATGTCCTTATTCGTGTGTTACTATCCATATCTCGAAAACGAGATCGCACCATTGTACCTGTATAAATATTCATATACATATCTATGTTTATTTATCCATCTATATGTATAGTTTATAAATAGAAATCTTCTATCTCTCTTCTGAAAATTATTATAACTCAGTCTTCCTTTTCTTTATTCTATTTGAAAAACTTCTGTCCTTATTCCTCGTTGTTTTTTATATATCTAGGAATGTATAATATAGTTTCTTTCCTCTGTAAAAACTTTTCTAACATACAAATGACTTGATTTTACTTAGCTTTTGTGTATGGATGTGTGGGAGGTGGATTGTGGAACCTGGAGCCTTCCCTTGTTCCTTCCTCCTGTAGCTGCTAATTCTGTTTCCTCAGGCTTTGTGAGATCTCCTATTGCCTGTGGGTATACACATTCAGCAGGATCCATATTCTTGCCAGGAGAGATATAGTTTCTTATAAAGAATAATATTTTTCTTTTAGCTGAAAAATTTTTTTTAACTAAAAAAATGTGTTTATTTCTCTTTACGAAATTGTATATTATCCTTTTCTTTGTTCTCTTTCTATTATCACTTCATATGTTCTTTCTTTTTCCATCTTCTGCTTTCTTTTATAAATTATTCTATATCATTCTTTTGTTTCTAACATCTCTTGTTAATAATTATATCATCCTTCTTTTATTGACTGTTAAGAATTATATCGTTTTTCTTTTATTGTGAAACTTCTATCATCTATTGTAAATCGACAGAAAAAAATATATAATAAATTAATTAAATCTTGAGCCTTTCTTAATTTTAGTTGTTTTTATATCTAAAAGTATCATATAGTTTCTTTCCTCTAAAAACCTCTTCAAAAAATTACATTTTTTACATATACATGACTTGCTATTACTTAGCTTTTATGTATGTGTATGTGTATGAGAAATATTATATCTCATTCTTCTGTTGCTTGAAACTTCTATCATCTCTTGTTAAGAAATATATTATCCTTCTTTTGTTATGAATTTCCTATCATCGACTGTTAAGGGTTATAACATCCTTCTTTTATCATGAAACTTCTAGCATCTACTCTTAAACTTAGCTTTTTTTATGAAATACTATATATTCTTCTTCTGTTGTTGGATCTTCTATCATTTTCTGTTAAGAATTATAACCTCCTTACTTTATTCGGGATCTTCTACTGTTTATTTGTTTAAGAAATATATCATCCTTCTCTTATATTGAACCTTCTATGTTCTCTTGATTTCATGATGTTATATATCTTTCTTTTTGAGCTGATTGTTCTATTTCAACTAGTAACTTTTTCATTTTCTTTATAAAAATAGTTACAAATTTAAAGGAACCTTGTTTTCACTTAGCTTTTTTTAGGTATGTGTGTGGAACCTGGGAGTTCCCCTGTTCCTCTCCTTTTTAGCTGCTTGTTTCCCTGGCTCAGGCTTCGTGAGGTCTCGCATCACCTGCGGGTATACAAGCTGGCAGACCCCTTTCTCCCTCATTATGCTCTCTCCTTGGTGTAAGTAAGGGTGAGGGGAACTCTGCTCTTATTAGTCTATCTGCTATGGTCCTATCTTTCTTCCAGGCTATCATGGGGGGTGGGCCCTTGAAACTTTCCCTCCATGGGGTGTCCTTGGCATTCTCCTGTACCCATTCCCATATCCTGTTGATCGATAGTCTTAGGGGACCTGCGATATTATGTGAATAAAGCATGGGGAAGATTATTCTGTTTAAGTCATTTTTTACCTGTTTTTCTAGTAGGGACTCTCTATTAATGGTACTCAGTCTTTCCATTGCCATCTTTAGGGTCTTCTCACTGTACCCTCTTGCCTTAAAAAAGCCTATCATGTCTTGTAGTGCCTCATCTACCAGGTGTGGGTCACTCACTATCCTTTTCACTCTGATACCTTGTGAGAAGGGGAGGCTCTTCTTTAGGTTTGGATGGTGGCTGGACTGAAAATGCAAATATTGATGAGTATTTGAGGGTTTATGGTACACTTTTGTTTGTAGGAAGCCTTCATTATCTATATATACTAGAGTATCTAGGAAGGGTAATCTTTCTTTGTCAAACTCTAAAGTAAATTTCAGGTCTGGGTGAAAGCTATTTAAACCTCTGTAGTACTCTTGAAGGTCCTCCTCTGTGCCCTGTAGAACTCCAAAAATATCGTCAATATACCTGAAAAAAATGGCTGGTTGTTTTTTAAGTCTTTTCCTTTGTTTCTCTATACTCACATGGACGAAAATCTCTGCTACTGCTACAGACACTGAGGCTCCTATGGCTGTGCCCTTCATCTGTTTGTAGCATTTTCCGTCGAATTTTAGAAGGGTCCCTGTGAGTATATGGTCGATACCTTCTTTTATTAGGTAGGGGGGAGGGGCATTAATATTGTATAACTCTTTTAGCCTACCTTGTACATACCCCATGTTCTTCTCGTAGAAATTTGCAACTACCCAAGCTGCTTCTTCCTGTGGGATAGAGGGATACAAAGACACTATGTCAAAGGAAAATAAGAAAGTTTCTCCTGTAAATCTGGGTGTTTCCTTTAATCTCCTTAGGAAGTGCGTTGTATCTTGCAGTCTTTCTGGGAGTATTTCTAGAAGAGGGGATAAAAAGGTTGTTAAGAGTCTATCTACAGGCCTTGTGGGTGCACTACAGCCACTGAGTACTGGCCTCCCAGGCCATGTCCCTAGCTCCTCATCTATTTTTTTATGTGTTTTGGGGAGTATGTACCAATGAGGAATGCTGGTTTCCTGGGAGAGGAGGGCATCTCTCTGGGCTGCTGAGAAGCTTGACTTCTTTCCTGCTGGGGAATCAAGGCAATACATTCTACTTATTAGTATTTTACTTTCTGCTTGCACCTTCTCCAGCTCCATCTGTGGATTAAACAGTGGTTGATAAGTACTTTCGTCTCTTAAATGTGCTAAGCCCATAGCTCTGTACTGTTCTGTTTTTAGGACTACTAGAGCTCCATCTTTATCTGCCTTTTTAATAATATCTGGATTTCTTTTCAAATCTTCAAGAGCTCCTATTTCCTCTCTCGTTAGGTTTGGTCTTACTTTTGTTTTACTATGTCTTTTAATCAAGGTTGCTTCTTCTTCAATCTTTTCCTTTAGTCCAGGCATTTTTCTAGGGGGATCTTTACTGCGTTTTATCTTTGGAAACTGGGAGGGTATCTTATATTTACATTTTTTCACTAAGGGGCCTGGGGAAGGGGTGAGGGAGGCCGTGAATCTAGAATTGATTTCAACTTCTAAATCTCCTAGGGAAGAGGCTAAACTCTCTGAGAGGGGCAGGGGGGCTGGGGGGCCTGGGACAAAAGACCGGCCTTTGCTGAGGACTGATCTTTGTGCCTGGGTGAGTGGTACCTCTGAAACTACCAATGCCAAGCCTTGTAACCATTCCCTCCTCTTTGCCACTGTCCTTCTCCTCTTCCTCCTTGGTCCCATTGGGTGCTTCCTTTTCCTCCTATCCCTGTTTGATCTCTGTACCCTCTCCAATTGTTGTGATGTGGTCTCCCTTGATTTCTCCATGTTTCTGAATCCCACATCCTCCTTTCGTTTATCCCATTCCTGCGGTACCCTGAGTCCCACATCCTCCTGTAATTTATCCCATTCCTGTGATACCCTTGGTTCCCATAATCCTCTCTGTAGATCCTTTTGTTCCCATACCATTCTCTGTAAATCCCTCTGTTCCCATATTCCCTTCGGTTCTGGGCCCTTCCTATACCTCTGTGCCAAGGCTGTTTCCCTTGGTTCCCTAGGGGGGGAGGGTTGGGGCTTACTGGGGCATGGGTACTTTGAGGGGGGATGAGGGGAGGAGGAGGTAGGGGGGGTGGAGGGGGAGGGGGGAGGGGGGATTGCTGGGGGGGTTTCCGTTGCCCGTTTTTTGGAACTGTTCTTTCCTCTTTATTTTTTTGTCCTTTATTTTTCTTCTTCTCCTTTGTCTCTTTCGTTTTCTTACCCCTTTCTCTCTTTGAATGCTCTCTAAGAGCCCTCCAAGTGTACGAGTTCTCTACTCTAGGGGGGGCTTGCTCTGTCTCTTCTTGTACTGGGGGTGGGGTGGGGGCAGGGGCCGAGGTGGGAGGAGGGGGAGAGGAATGGAGAGTATTGACTTTTTCTAAAAATAGAGTCTCCATCCTGTGGACCACTTCGACTACCCTATCAATTAGAGCATGACAAGCATCGATCCTATCTGCTTGTGCAGGGGTGGGGGCTGTGTTGGGGATGTCGTTTTGGGGGGAGGGGGGGTCTCCTACCGGGGTATTCTCTATCCTGGGGGAGTCGGCTTCATGGGGGAATAGGTCTCTTTGCAATGTATCTAAGGAGGGGGGGAGGATAATGGGGCTAGGATCTTGCCAATGTACGTTTTCCAGGGGGTCTCCTTCTATATTCTCTTCCCCTGATTGGCCTATCTCTAGGGGGGTATCATTTTCTGGGGGGGGAGGGAGGGTGAACCTTACCTGGGGCTTGCCCTTATCCAATCTCGGTTCTATACATATGTTGATTAATTCTTCTTCTTCCTCAGTAAGCCTAGATTCTTTTCTTATATATTGCAATAGGGGGGTTGATCCGTCCATTATGTAAAATAAATTTTCTTCTGGGGGAGCCTTACGTTTTATGTTTCCTAGACCTTTTTTGAGGGCCTTATCACATATTTCCCTAAACGTCTCTGGGTATCTACTCTTTATTTCACATTTCACCTCGATGATCTCGGTCCGCAATTGCATTGCTTCGGCCCTAAGGTTGGCAGCCACTAGGCCTTGCCATTTCCTTGCAGCCTCTGACCAGATTTTTTCGCCTATTTCCACTAGCCAGCGGGGGGGAAGGGCATTAGTAGGACTGGGGATCCCTGTGACTGCTATCTTACCAATCCCTGAGGTTCCCTTTTCCTCACATGCATCACACAAGGCTATATATTCCCAACACTGTGCTTCCTTTCTGAATAGATTAGCTAGAACTTGGCACTCTGTGAACCCTGTTTGTTTGTCTAGAGGTGCCCTAGTCTCTAAACTATCATAACTATCTTCAAAGGGGTCGTCTGGGTGCCCTATTTTTTCATGCTCCTCCGACAGGACCTGTCCTAGGGGTGAGAATTCTATAGCTACATTCCCCTTAGTCCAGGCATCTGGGTGGTTCCAACCTCCTGGGAGGCACTGTGCTAATTCCCTTACTCTACCCTTTTGGCCTTCCCTCGCTTCTGGGGGACTTTCTCCTTCTCCCATTACCCTAATGGGTTCACTTATCCCTGGGAGTGCATTTCTCCATTCCCTACTCTCATCGTTTTGGAGGGTTCCCTCTGAAGTTCCCCTTATTTGTTTTCTAGTTTGTACCATATTTATGTGTTCTTATACTTATTATATCTATTAGAATCTGTAACGACTCCACCACTTGAGCTTGTTCACTGGAACTTCTTCAAATATATTCCATATACCTTTATTCTAGCTTATACCTTAGAATTACTCCCTTTAAAACTTCCTCCTTAACTATTTTATTCCTTATTTAGATGTATTATTCTAATATATCTTATATTGTTTTTTCTAAAACTTCTTATCTTATCTGGAACTTCTTATCTTTACTTGTTATCTTATCTGAAACGTCTTATCTTTACTTGTTATCTTGTCTGAAACCTCTTATCTTTTCTTGTTATCTTATCTTAACCTTCTTATCTCTACTTGTTATCTTATCTGAAACTTCTTATCTTTCCTTGTTATCTTATCTGAAACTTCTTATCTTTCCTTGTTACCGTATCTGAAACTTCTTATCTTTATGTGTTATCTTATCTGAAACTTATTATCTTTAATTGTTATCTTATCTGAAAATATTATTTCTCTATACTATCCCTTTACTTTATTCCGATCTTATCATATCACCATCTTCTTATCTATATTAGTTTCTTCTAGTCCAGATATTCAAAACTTATCTATATTATCTCTTTATCCTATCTGGAACTTCTTATCTTTACTTGTTTATGTGTCTTTTAATATTTTTGTCTTATCTAGATATCCTTATCTTTTCTCTATCTATTATTCTTCTATATTATCCTTTACTTCATTCAGATTTAATCATATCACGGTATCCTTATCTAGAAACGTATCTTTTACAACAGATATTCTTATCTATATTCAAACATTTCTATCTGAAATTCCTTATTTTTTATTTTTTATTTGTATGAGCCTGTTAAAACTATATCTTATCTATATAAACTTATCTTATCTTTATTTATTGTTCACTTATTCTAAACTTATCTATACATAGTCCTTATCTTTTATTTATTCTTCTATATTTCCCTCTTATCTGTAAGAAACCTTATCTTAATTTGTATTTTTTTATATATGAAGTTTACCGTGACTTATCTATATATTTATATACACAAACCTTATCTAGGAAAAATTTACCTTTAACTATACTTTTTTTGTCCTTTGTCTTTATGATTTTATATCTTTTTTTATTAGAAGAAAAAAAACCTTTAGACTTCTAGCATATATAGTTTATTTGTTTAATATTTTTCTTTTTATCTTATGATTTCATTCAGAGTATTGTATTTTCCTATATTTCTAGATCCTCTATTATATATTCTACTATTATTATTTTTCTTTTATCTTATGATTTCACTCAGTATATTGTATCCTCAAAAAATCATGTACTTCCTTTTCAAATATGTTAGAACTTCTATTATATATTCTACTATTATTATTTTTCTTTTATCTTATGATTTCACTCAGTATATTGTATCCTCAAATATTCATGTACTTTCTTTTCAAATATGTTAGATCTTCTGTTATATATTCTACTGTCATATATTTCACTGTGATCTTATATTCTTTATTCTTATAGTATAGACAACTGATTTTAACACACTCTCTAAACAGCTTACACGCTTCCTCTCATTCTCTTATTCTATATGTACCCTTAGAAAAAAGAAAAGGGGGGGTGTGTGGGGTGTTGGTTACTCTATGTATCTCTATGTACCCAAAAAAAACAAAAAAAGGGGGGGGGGGGGTTGTCTAGCTCTAACCACTGTGTACTACTCTACCAACTACGTGCAAGGACTCTCTTCAGATGTGTCTTTTAACCACTTATCTGTTTCTGTAGTCCTGTGTGGAGGTTCCCTGTAGCTCTTGTGGTTCTTCCTTGAGAAGACTTCTCCTTCTGGCGGGGTACTTTGAGCCTTTTCTGTGGCTTAAAACGTTCGCACTGAACAGAGATACACTGACTTACTACACCACATAACACTTAAAAAACATCACAATTGTTCAACACAGGAAAAAACAAACACACATATCACTTATAACACTACAGTAGCCCCACAACACGAGCGCTTTCGGCCTCCATGGCCTCATCAGGTGCTGGGCTGGGTGCTTACTGACTCTTTATTTTTCAGGTGTACAATATATACCTATCTCAAGAGTCATGTAAAAGGGATAGGGAATGTCTTTCCTGTATGGACCCATGTATCCTGGGTCCCCATTATTGGTACTTTGGGGGTGTGGTACCCGGGGTACTGGGAGGTAGTGCATACTACCCTGACCACACTCCCCTTATTGGGAATTGGGGCACAGGTACTATGGGGGGAAGGTAACACTTTTTCCTGACTAAAAAAATTGTTTTATACACTTTTTCTTTATAAATGGCTAAAGGACAAGGGGAACCTTCGTTTCAAGGGAGGGAAAAGGAGGAGTCAGCAGGAGCCCTTCTCTTGGGGGCTACTCTTGGTCAGGGAAGATGGGTTAGACTGATGCTGATTGTCCCTGTCACAACTGCTGTTCCTGAAGGAGGTGGGGTATAAGCATGAAGAGAAGGGAAATTCCGGGTAGAAACAGGCTAGAAGACCGGGTATCCACTCATCCTTGTCCATGGGATTTTTCTTTTCACTCCTTTAGCTTAATCCTTGCTAGCTCTTGGGGCCGACTGATGCTGATTGTCCCTGTCACAACTGCTGTTCCTGAAGGAGGTGGGGTATAAGCATGAAGAGAAGGGAAATTCCGGGTAGAAACAGGCTAGAAGACCGGGTATCCACTCATCCTTGTCCATGGGATTTTTCTTTTCACTCCTTTAGCTTAATCCTTGCTAGCTCTTGGGGCCTTTTCCTAGAAAAGGGGAAGAGGGCAGGAATTGAGAATAAATCTTTACATCTAATATTTTTAACAGATATATATCCAGGACTTGCCCCTTCTGTACAGAAGCAGTATTCTACTTATCTTTTTCCTGGTGATTATTCTCATCGGCGGAGAGAGAGGGGGAGGGGGGGTTTTATGTCAGCTAGGCTTATTTTATTCTCCACTGTTGGCTCTTGGTCCCTTCTTTCCTGGAAAGAGGGAGAAGAGATCAGGGAGCATTTATGTCCTTATTCGTGTGTTACTATCCATATCTCGAAAACGAGATCGCACCATTGTACCTGTATAAATATTCATATACATATCTATGTTTATTTATCCATCTATATGTATAGTTTATAAATAGAAATCTTCTATCTCTCTTCTGAAAATTATTATAACTCAGTCTTCCTTTTCTTTATTCTATTTGAAAAACTTCTGTCCTTATTCCTCGTTGTTTTTTATATATCTAGGAATGTATAATATAGTTTCTTTCCTCTGTAAAAACTTTTCTAACATACAAATGACTTGATTTTACTTAGCTTTTGTGTATGGATGTGTGGGAGGTGGATTGTGGAACCTGGAGCCTTCCCTTGTTCCTTCCTCCTGTAGCTGCTAATTCTGTTTCCTCAGGCTTTGTGAGATCTCCTATTGCCTGTGGGTATACACATTCAGCAGGATCCATATTCTTGCCAGGAGAGATATAGTTTCTTATAAAGAATAATATTTTTCTTTTAGCTGAAAAATTTTTTTTAACTAAAAAAATGTGTTTATTTCTCTTTACGAAATTGTATATTATCCTTTTCTTTGTTCTCTTTCTATTATCACTTCATATGTTCTTTCTTTTTCCATCTTCTGCTTTCTTTTATAAATTATTCTATATCATTCTTTTGTTTCTAACATCTCTTGTTAATAATTATATCATCCTTCTTTTATTGACTGTTAAGAATTATATCGTTTTTCTTTTATTGTGAAACTTCTATCATCTATTGTAAATCGACAGAAAAAAATATATAATAAATTAATTAAATCTTGAGCCTTTCTTAATTTTAGTTGTTTTTATATCTAAAAGTATCATATAGTTTCTTTCCTCTAAAAACCTCTTCAAAAAATTACATTTTTTACATATACATGACTTGCTATTACTTAGCTTTTATGTATGTGTATGTGTATGAGAAATATTATATCTCATTCTTCTGTTGCTTGAAACTTCTATCATCTCTTGTTAAGAAATATATTATCCTTCTTTTGTTATGAATTTCCTATCATCGACTGTTAAGGGTTATAACATCCTTCTTTTATCATGAAACTTCTAGCATCTACTCTTAAACTTAGCTTTTTTTATGAAATACTATATATTCTTCTTCTGTTGTTGGATCTTCTATCATTTTCTGTTAAGAATTATAACCTCCTTACTTTATTCGGGATCTTCTACTGTTTATTTGTTTAAGAAATATATCATCCTTCTCTTATATTGAACCTTCTATGTT
>NW_028234920.1:0-5827 GCF_977035675.1 Penaeus japonicus | reverse complement strand
GGGCGACTGCGCTTCGTCTTCAATTTGACGGGGCCGCTTGTTTGGTGATTCTGCTACAGGTTCCTCCTTCTTGATTTCAAGGGGGGCTTGTGCGCGCTTGGTAGAAGGCGCAGGGACCTGCTCCTCGAGAAGCGACTGGTCCGTGGCCTTGACTATGAGACATAGATCCGCAGGGCAGAAACCCACCAGACGCTCGGAATCCTGCGCGTAAATTTGACTGGCCTCCTTTAGCAAACCATGGAACGTACTGAGGGTCATTGCATACTTTACAATCAGGTTCTTGCTCTTGTTCATCATGATCATTACTGAGCCGTCGAACGGGGGAAGCTGCGTGGGCTCATCTCCCAAACACTCAATCACCTGAGTCTTAAAAAGAACAGGAAACTGACAGGCTCTGCAGTACTGAGCCAAGATTTTGGCTTCTGCCATAGTTGGGTCACGTTCCTCAGTTGACGAAAGGATTTTCACTACCTTTTTCTGTACCTCCTCCATCCTGTGCCGGTTTAGCCTGGGGCGAGCCTCGGCCATGGCGCTCGGATTATAATTCTTGTCGTCTGTTTTCGCGTCACAAATTTTATTATGGATTTCCGGATCTTAAACTTTCACACAAATTTGGATAATGAGGTTGAATTCGTTGCAATGCAACCTGTTAGATTCTTCTAGAACATTCTAGAACATTCTTCTAGAACGTATGCATATGCATATATAGACAAAAATATTTATATCTATATTCATATCTGTGTGTGTGTCCGATAATTCGTGTGGTTTGTTTGTTTATATGCGTGTGCCTATTCGTTGGTGTGTGTGTGTGGGTGTGTGTGCGTGTGTGTGTTTTTTTCTCGTTTATTTGTTTATATGTGTCACCATTCGTTGGTGTGTGTGTGTTTTTTTCTCGTTTATTTGTTTATATGCGTGTGCCTATACGTTGGTGTGTGTGTGTGTGTGTGCGTGCGTGTGTGTGTGTGTGTGTGTGTGTGTGTGTACGTGCGTGTGTGTGTTTTTTTCTCGTTTATTTGTTTATATGTGTCCCCATTCGTAGGTGTGTGTGTTTTTTTTCTCGTTTCTTTGTTTATATGCGTGTTTATATCTATATTATATATTATTTGTTTATATTCGTTGGTGTGTCTGTGTGCGTGTGCGTACGTTTTTTTTCTTTATTTATTTGTTTTTATGTGTGTGGTTATTCGTTAGTGTGTGTGTGTGTGTGTACATGTGTGTTTTTTTCTTTTTCTTGTTTATTTGATTATATGTGTGTGCCTATTTGTTGGTGTGTGTGTGCGTGTGTTTTTTTCTTGTTTATTTGTTTATATCTGTGTGGATATTCGTTGGTGTGTGACTGTGTGTTTGTGCGTGTGTGCGTGTGTTTTTATCTCGTTTATTTGTTTATATGTGTCTCCCTATTCGTTGGTGTGTGTGTGTGTTTATGTGCATGTTGCTTTTTCCTCGTTTATTTATTTATATGTGTGTGCCTATTCGTTGGCGTGTGTGTGTGTGTGTGTGCGTGTGCGTGCGTGCGTGTGTGTTATTTTTTTCTTGTTTATTTGTTTATATGTGTGTGGATAATCGTTGGTGTATATCTGTGTGTACATGCGTGTGTGTTTTTTTCTTGTTTATTTGTTTATATGTATGTGGATATTCGTTGGTGTATATGTGTGTGTACATGCTTGTGTGTTTTTTTCTTGTTTATTTGTTTATATGTGTGTGCCTATTCGTTGGTGTGTGTGTGTGTGTGTACATGCGTGTTTTTTTGTTTTGTTTTTTATATGTGTGCGTGTGTGTGTGCTATTTTTTTCTTGTTTATTTGCTTATATGTGTCTGGATATTTGTTGGTGTATGTGTGTGTGTACATGCGTGTGTGTGTTTTTTTTCTTGTTTATTTGTTTATATGCATGTGTCCATTCGTTGGTGTTTGTGTGTGTGTGTGTGTACGTGTATGTTTTTTCTTGTTTATTTCTTTATATGTGTGTGCCTATTCGTTGGTGTGTGTGTGTACGTACGTGTGTGCGTGTGTGTTTTTCTCGTTTATTTGTTTATATGTGTGTGTGTGTGTTTTCTTGTTTATTTGTTTATATGTGTGTGCCTATTCGTTGGTGTGTGTGTACGTGCTTGTGTGTTTTTTTTCTTGTTTATTTGTTTATATGTGTGTGCCTATTCGTTGCTGTGTGTGTGTATGCATGTGTGTGTACGTGCATGTGTGTTGTTTTGTTTATTTGTTTTTATGTGTGTTGTTATTCGTTAGTGTGTGTGTGTGTACATGTCTGATTTTTTCTCTCTTGTTTATTTGTTTATATGCGTGTGCCTATTCGATGGTGTGTGTGTGTTTTTTCTTGTTTATTTGTTTATATGTGTGTGGATATTCGTTGGTGTGTGTGTGTGTGTGTGTACATGTGTGTTTTTTTTTTCTTGTTTATTTGATTATATGGGTGTGCCTATTTGTTAGTGTGTGTGTGCGTGTGTGTTTTTTTCTTGTTTATTTGTTTATATGTGTGTGGATATTCGTTGGTGTGTGACTGTGTGTTTGTGCGTGTGTGCGTGTGTTTTTTTCTTGTTTATTTGTTTATATGTGTCTCCCTATTAGTTGGTGTGTGTGTGTGTGTGTGTGTGTGTTTACGTGCATGTTGTTTTTTCTTCATTTATTTGTTTATATGTGTGTGCCTATTCGTTGGTGTGTGTGTGTGTGTGTGCGTGTGCGTACGTGCGTGTGTGTTATTTTTTTCTTGTTTATTTGTTTATATGTGTGTGCCTATTCGTTGGTGTTTGTGTGTGTGTGTGTAAATGTGTTTGTATTTTTTTCTCGTTTATTTGTTTATATGTGTGTGGATATTCGTTGGTGTGTGTGTGCGTGTGCGTTCGTGTGTATTTTTTTCTTGTTTATTTGTTTATATGTGTGTGCCTATTCGTTGGTGTGTGTGCTTGTTTGTGTTGGGATGATTGCAATGCATCCTGCTAGATTTTTCTAGAAGATTCGCGATTGAACACGTATGCACATGCATTTATAGACAAAAATATTTATATCTATGTGTTTCTCCGAGAATCCGTGTGGTTAGGTAATTGTATGTATATGTGTGGGTGTACGTTTGTTTTTTCTCGTTCCAGGCAAAAGCTATCGATAGATAGATAGATAGATAGTTATGTACACACACACTCATATATATATATAAATATATATATATATATATATATATATATATATATATATATATATATATATAAATACGTATGTATGTATGTATATATGTGTATATACATATATATGAATATATATATATATGGATATATATATATATATATATATATATATATATATATATATATATATATATATATATATATATGTATGTATGAGTGTGTGTGTGTTATATATATGAATATATATAACTATATATATATATATATATAATATATATATATTATATATATATATATATATATATATATATATATATATATGTATATTATTGTGTGTGTACATAACTATATTTATTTATTTATTTGATGTATATATATTTTTTTTATTTTTTTCATGTGATTTTACATATACATTTACTTACATTCACCAAATAATATGGTATACTGTTCTATGGGTATATACATCATTTTTTCTTTTTTTCTTTTATTTTCAAATTATACATATAAACCTACACTTGTATTCAAAAACTATATGGTATTATATTTTGTAAAACAGATAAAAGGGTTTGGTTAAGCCGCCCCCGTTTCCAATCCTTGACGTGATGAGGTCATCACTAGCACCAAAAGTCCAGCTCATCCTCGCTAAAGTCCACCTCGAAGGAGATCTCGCTTGGGGACGCTTCAGAAGGCTGCTCTTTGGCCAGAGACTCCATCAGGAAGTCAAGTTGGTCCTCACTGAAGTCAGACTGCTCCTCCTCGAGAGAGAACTGCACTTCGTATGGTGACACCTCGACAGGTTGCTCCTCCTCGAAGGAGACCTGCACTTCCTGTGGTGACTCCTCGACAGGTTTGCCCAGAGACTCCATCAGGAAGTCAAGTTGGTCCTCACTGAAGTCAGACTGCTCCGAGAGAACTGCACTTCGTATGGCGACACCTCGACAGGTTGCTCCTCCTCGAAGGAGACCTGCACTTCATGTGGTGACTCCTCGACAGGTTTGCCCAGGACCGGAGACTCCATCAGGAAGTTAAGTTGGTCCTCACTGAAGTCAGACTGCTCCTCCTCCAGAGAGAACTGCACTTCGTATGGTGACACCTCGACTGGTTGCTCCTCCTCGAAGGAGACCTGCACTTCCTGTGGTGACTCCTCGACAGGTTTGCCCAGAGACTCCACAGGAAGTCAAGTTGGTCCTCACTGAAGTCAGGCTGCTCGTGGTCCATCTCGAAGAAGTCCTGCACTTCCTGTGCTGACAACTCGACAGGTCAGAGTTGCTCCTCCTTGAGGGCGACCTGCCTCCTCCTTGAGGGCGACCTGCGCTTCGTCTTCAATTTGACGGGGCCGCCTTGTTTGGTGATTCTGCTACAGTGTACACGTTCATCCTTCTTGATTTCAAGGGGGCGCTTGGCTAGAAGGCGCAGGACCATGCCTCCGTCGAGAATTCGATGAAGCGACTGGTAACCGTTGGCCTTGACTATGAGCAACATAGATCCGCAGGGCGGGATGACGACAGAAACCCACCAGGACTGCACCTCGGAATTCTTAATCTATGCGCGTAAAATTTTGCACTGTCGGCATCTCCTTTAGGCAAACGATGGAACGTACTGAGGAGAGACGTCATTGCATTTAATTTACAATCATGGTTCTGCTCTTCGCCACATTCATCATGATCATTACTGAGCCGATTCGAACGGGGGAGGGGGAAGCTGCGCTGGAGCCTTCATCTTTTTCTTTTTTTTTTTTTTTTTTGTTTTATCCAAACACTATCAATCACCTGAGCCACGTCTTAAAAAGAACTAGGAAACTGACGCGGCTCATGCAGTACTGAGCCACAGAGATTTTGGCTTCTGCCATAGTTGGGGACACGTTCCTCAGTCTGACGACAACGGATGTTCTTTTCACTTACCTTTTTCTGTAACACTCCCTCGCATACCTGTGCCGAAGAATTTTTTATAGCCATGGTGGCGAGCCTCGGCCATGGCGCTCTCGGATTATAATTCTTGTCGGTAGAACTGCTATTTCGCGTCCGTACAAATAATTATATATGCGAATTTCCGGATCTTAAAACTTTCACACACAAATTTGGGATATTATCGTTTGAGCGTTGGATTCAGTTTGCCCCGATTTGGCCCAAACCTGTTAAGATTCTTCTAGACATTCCTAGAACATATCTTTCTAGAACGGCTATGCATTATGCCCATCAGCTTATAGCACATGAAAAATAATTTATATCTATATTCATAATCTGTAGTGTGTGTCCGTAATATATTCGTGTGGGGTTTGTTTGGTTTTATGCGTGGCCTCATTCGTTGGTGGTGTGTTGTGGTGGGTGTGTAAATGTGGTGTGTATGTTTTTTTTCGTTTATTTGTTTATATGGTCACAACTTCGTTGGTTCCCCTATGCTGTTTTGTGTGTGTTTTATTCTCGTTTATTTGTTTATATGCGTGTGCACGATATTCGTTGGTGTGTGTTGTGTTGTGGGGCGTGCGTGCGTGTGTGTGTGTGCTGTTGTGTGTGTGTGTGTGTCGTTGCTTTTCATGCGTGTGTGTGTTTTTTTCTCGTTTATTTATTTATTTGTTTATATGGTGGTTTATATCTATATTATATAGTATTTGTTTTATTCGTTGGTTGTTTCTGGTCTGTGTGATCGTGTGCGTAGTTTTTTTTTTTTTTATTTATTTGTTTTTTATGTGTGTGGTTAT
>NW_028234919.1:7500-8744 GCF_977035675.1 Penaeus japonicus | reverse complement strand
AGAGAGAGAGAGAGAGAGAGAGGGGGGGGGGGGGGGAAGGGAAGATAGGAATTACATTTTCCTTATTGATATGCAAAAAAAAAAAAAAAAAAAGAATTTTCAGCGATGCAGAAGAAAAACTCCCTCCACACACACACTTCCAACCCATTTTCACTTCCTCTTCGAAATGTAAGTTGCCATGGACCATCTCCCACATTCAGCAAAGAGTACGTCCGGAAGAGCGCTCAGAAACAAGAGAAAAAAATATGCAAAGTAGAAGGAATATATAATTTCCCTTCCCTCTTTTTTTATTTTTTTTTTGACACGTTTCTATTTTCTTTACCAACTAACACTTTTTTTTTTTTTCTCTACCTCTCGTTCATATTTTTTTTTTTTTTTTTTATTTTTTTCTTTTTACTATATCACGTAGCGACACCTAACACTTTTTTCATGTGACCAGCGGCCGCCAGGTGAAGCCATGTTGATCTCGTGAACATATCGAATCGATCTGGCAACTGTGTGGACCCTTTGCCAGTGAAGTGACACCACTGGCTGGATGCCTCTTTTCCTCTCTTTTTTCTCACATCTATTTCGTTACTCTCTTCTTACCTAATTCCTCCATTTCTCTTTTTGTTTGCTGTTTCTTTCTTCTTCCCTGTCTGTTTCTTTTCTGTGTCTCATTAATTATTTATATTTCTACTAGCCTTCATATTCAAACCCGGTTAGTTTCTCTGTGTGCAATAAGTAATTGTCCGCGCACATTGCACATAAACTAGCACGCTGCTATAGAAAAGACCGTGCTAACAAATCTCGGCAATGCTTGTTAGACAGAGCAAGCTCTCTACAAAAGCTGTCTGACAAACATATCTTGCCACAAGACACTGAACCGCTTAACCCACTTCGGGAGAAAGGTTCCAAGCAGCGCATCGTGTTAGAAACTGACAGCCAAGAAGGTTAAAGGAAAATTTGGAATTGGGTGTTTTTGAAAGGCCGAAGAGGACATTGTTAAAAAGAAAGAAGAAATAAAAAAAGAGAAGAAAACTGAACAGAATCAAACACAAAGCAGCAGTTACGATAAACTTCCTACACACTAACGTTTTTTAATTAAATTCACCACTAGTCCGAATAAAATTATCAACAGTGATATTAAATCCTAAAAACAGAAAGGGAGCGCAAATGCAGAAAGACAACCCTCGTCCCCCAAAAGCCCACAACAAACAAACAATACACACATATCATCCATATCACGATGGCCCAAACAATCC
>NW_028234918.1:7500-12340 GCF_977035675.1 Penaeus japonicus | reverse complement strand
ACACACGCACACACACACACACAAACCCCCACAACCACACACCCACACACACAACCACACACACATATATGTATCTGTATGTAATACTATGTATGTATGTCTGTATATATATATATATATAATATATAATCATATATAATACACTATATATACATATTCTATATATGATATATATATATATATATACTATATATAAATTTATCATATATACTCGGCATATATGCGAATATACACACTCTCTTGCATGCATGCATATAAATAGACATGCATCCTAACTTGTTTTCTCCAAAAGCTCTTGCAAAAAACCACTACAAGCGCTACGGTGGTTTCCGCGACGACGACAGCCAAAGTGTTACGCTTACGCACGCAACGCAATCACACAGGCAAAACACCACCGCTGCACAATAGCAACAAAGGGAACCCCCACAGTGGTTCGCCATCCCGTTATTGTATTTGCAAAACGATCACAATGATTTCTCAACGCAGACGGAAAATGCGCGTGAACAGTTTCTGTTGTGAATCACTAGTTTGTTTTCCACTGTTCTGCGAAAGTGAATGTAGGGAGGAGGGGGGGTGGGGGGAGGGGGGTGTGGTATCCTGTCGGGGAAGTGGATCTGGAGGGGGGAAGAGAAGGAGGAGGAGGAGGAGGAGGAGGAGGAGGAAGGAGGAGGAGCTCTTCTGAGTCGTGAGAGCCGGGAAGGAGGAGGAGGCAGGAGGAGGCTGAGGAGGATGGTTGGAGGAGTGAGGGGAGTTGGAAGGAGCGTAGGAAGGAGGAGGAGGAGGAGGAGGAGGAGGAGGAGGAGGAGGAGGAGGAGGAACAGGAGGAGGAGGAGGAGAAGGAGAAGGAAGGGGAGGAGAGGGAGGAGGGGGAGGAGTTGGAGAAGGAGAAGAAGGAGGAGTTGGAGAAGGAGAAGAAGGAGGAGTAGGAGGAGGAGGAAGGAAGAGGAGGAGATAGAGGAGAAGAGAAAGAGAAGAAGAAGAAGGAGGAGGAGGAGGAGGAATATGAGGAGGGGAAGGAGGAGAAAGGCAAAGAGGAGGAGGAGGAGGAGGGGAAGGAGGTGGAAAAGAAGGAAGAAGATATTCATTACCACGTACTCTCTCGCCTACCTGCTTCTGGCACTGAACTAACCGGATACCCGCCGCGGCAGATATACATCCACCCACATGAATCAATCGCATCCATCCACCCAACCTAGCATCCAACCTCAACCCAAACATCCACGCCCTCGGAAACTGCCTCATCCGCGAACATTCCCTCTCGCGTGACCGAAGCCTAATCGTACTCGGTTACTTCCCGCTTTTTTGCGCTCGCTCGATTTGATTTGATGGCTGGGAGTGTGTTTGGTGGGGTGGGTGGCTGGGTGGCTGGGTGGCTGGGTGGCTGGTTGGCTGACTGACCGACTGACTGAATTATTATTTTTTTTAAGTCATTCAGATTTTCGATTCCTGTCGTTAGTATTTTTGTTCATAGTATTTCTTTTTTTTCTCCCATCAACATATTCACCATCACCACCATCATTTTTCCCAATCATCACTGCCAGAAGCTCGTCCTCTCTGGTTCCCTTTCCTTCAGATGGACTGCCTCTTTTCGATTCTTTTTATTGTGATCACGTTTATTTTTCTTTCTTTCTTTCTTTTCTTTTATTTCCTTAATACGATTTATATCTTTTCTTTCTTCGTCTTCTTCCTAACCATCGCTTCCATCACCATCGCAATCACCATTAATGATATATCCATCATCATTACATCACCATCACTGGCACCACCTCCCCTCTCCCCCTCTCCCCCTCGCTTCCTCTTCCTTCACCATCTCCGCCTTCATACCATACACCATCTCCAACTATCATCATTATTTTCATCTTCATCACCCTCATCACCATACCACCACCATCATCCTCATCCATCACATTACCACCACCATCCGTCACCATCACCCTCCACCCTTCCCCCATCCCTCCTCTTAGGACAAGGATGAGGCCTTCCTCGCCCGTCTTCAGCGATCTGCTGATACCTCCCTCCGCGGCCTTCGTCCCTTTCGCTTTTCGTCTGCGGACTCTTTTCGCAAACCGAAATCCAAGGTCTCGAGGGTTCGAGGAATTTCCGCAATGACGTTACTTTCCGCACTATCCATATCCGGCTGCGGGCGTTGCTGGGCGGGCTCTCTCGACGGCCGCGGACCCTCGGGCACCAGCGGGCGCGATAAGGGCCTTCTATGTCTCCAGGCAGTGACACTTCCTCCTTTTACGACTACATTCCTTTTTTTTCGTCATTACTTCTTTATTTTCTTTCGTCCTCTCTTAGCCTTTGACGACCTCGGATCAGGGTCCCCCGCACGTGTGATTTCCTGATCATTAATAGAGGCTTAGGGGCCAGGGCGGGGGCAGCGTGACATCATCTCCGGTGGCCCAGACACGTGAGGAACACCCCTAGCAGCCAGGCATGTTGAAATCACTTCCAGGCGCGCAACGACAAGAAGGCAAAAACCGTCAAACCAAACGGCCAGACAGACCAACAAGGTGAAAAGAACAATCAAGAAGAG
Source organism: Penaeus japonicus (assembly GCF_977035675.1). Classification (NCBI taxonomy): domain Eukaryota; kingdom Metazoa; phylum Arthropoda; class Malacostraca; order Decapoda; family Penaeidae; genus Penaeus; species Penaeus japonicus. The sequence goes on along the minus strand of NW_028234918.1, from coordinate 9,801 downwards.
GGATACGAACCACCACCCGAGACACACAATAACCGGAACGAACGTAACAAGAAGGCGGGAAAAGAGAGACAGGCCATCAGCATATAATTATCAAATCAAAACATAAAACACCCACAAAGACCATGAATACCATCACATCAGAATTAAAGACATAAACAATCACCACCCTGTGCAAACATCATCCCCGAAATCAGAATTAAAGAAATAAAAACTCACAGAAATATAAATTACAAAACTCAAAAGCCAAGAAAAAACAAACAATGATTTCTATTAAACAACCGAGATCAAACGCCAAAAATTCAAGACATGATCTCATTAAAGAAATAACAATAAATCAAAACAAAAGAAATAACAATAAATCAAAACAAAAGAAATAACAATAAATCAAAACAAAAGAAATAACAAGATATCAATAGAAAAGAAATAACAATATGCCGAAAGAAAAGAAATAACAATGCACTCACCGTAAGGAGAGTAATCGTACTTAAAAAAACAATACACAGAACAAGGTCACATCAATGTACAAAGCAGCTCCAGCCCCATAGCGCGAAACAGACGAACCGAGTAAGAGCCAGCCCGGAACCAGAGGGGTCACCCTCGTCGGCGCTTTGGCTTGCGTGCAGGAGATCTCATCAGTCCCCTTCCCGATGTATCAACAGAACACCTGGCGGGAGACGATTTTAAGTAATGGGAGGGGGGGGGAGGACGATGGGGAATTAGTGAGTAGATATGTTGATGGTCGTATTTTATTTAGAAATCCACCACCCACACCCACCCCCCCACCCCCACCACCCACACCCCCCGCGGGATATGAAGGAGCAATGTAAGTGAATGGTACAAATAACTAATGAGAGAAAGGGTTGAATAGTGATGAAGGACCAAAGGAGGGAAAACGAGAAGTAAGTGACCCGACCTTCTCTTTTCCACCTTTTTCTCCTTATCTTTTGTTCTTTATTCATTTTTTATATTATATTTTGGCTTCTCACAGTTATACTACCTATACTTTCCTCAACCTATCTCATTCTTACCATGAAATTCACCCTCTTTTTCTTCTAATCGCTTCTTATCTTTAAAACTCACCTACCTTTCCGCCTCATTCCCATCCCCAGCCTTACCTCCACTCCCCTCCGATCCTCTCAGCTCTTTGAACCACTCACCCTCACCTCACCCCTCCCCTCACCTCCCCCTCACCCTCACCCTCACCCTCAACCTCACCTCCACCTCTTTACGCCATTAAGCTCATCGTTACCTTATCTTTATCTCGCTTCACCTTATTTGACTCACCTTATCCCTCGTCCTCATCGTTCTCCCCAAAACTTTCTCTCCCTCACCCTCACCATACCTCACCCTCACCCTCACCCTCACCCTACCCTTTATACTTGACACTCGACAGAAAAGTGGTACCGGAAGACTGCAGGTTCATAAATGTAATCGGTTTAAAATTCAACACTATATTGACACCCTGCAAGGGCAGCAGGACATGGGGCAATGGGGGGGAGGGGGCGCTAGAGCTTTGTTAAGGGGTATTGGAGTGGGGTGTGGAGGGAGAAAGAGGGAGGTTGGGGGAATATTGGAGGAGGCAGGGGCAAGAGCGAGTGGGTGATGCTGATGAGCCATAGGGAAGAACAGAAGGGGAGCAGGAGAGGATAGAAAAGGGACAGATGGGACAGAAAGCGAGAATTGATAAAGGGGCAGCGAGACCGAAAGCACTCGGGCATGAACATGGGTAGATGGCAGGGTCATGGCAGGGGGGGGGGGGGAGAGCGAAAAAGGCAGCCAAGCGAAGAGAAGAAGAGACTCTAATTTGACAGCGTCGTCGGCCACGTCTGCAAGTCCCCCTTCTTCCTCCCCCGCCGGCGCTGCCCCGGAGGAGGCCGAGGACAGGTCTGTCGAGAGGAGTCTAGGATCGAGAGTCTCATGCTTTTAGAGTCCGGATACAGAGTCTGGAGTTTAAGCAGGTTTAGGGTCTAAGGTCTAGAGTCTGTAGTCGGGAACCTAGATAGGGTCTAGTCAGCGGTCTAGGTAGGATCTAAATAGAGCCTAGAGTCAACACTCTTCGTAGTCTCTAGAGCCTATGGCCTAGGAATCTAGAATCTTGAGTCAAGGAAGGGTCTAGAGTCTAGATAGTCTAGAATCTGGATAGGGAATACTAGGTTACTACGTGTGCCTTGATGTACCACTATCCTTCGCTAGATCGGACATCGTGTACTTTGATGTGCCAATGCACTTCGATAAAATTAACTACTAAAAGTTTTGTCACAGGCTATGTATATTGCATTGTAAGTATACATTACTTTGTAT
>NW_028234918.1:0-2500 GCF_977035675.1 Penaeus japonicus | reverse complement strand
CCTTCCCATCTCCCCCCCCCCCCCTTCTCATGCACAAGTCAAAACCTACACACCCCTTCTAACTCCCCCCCTATCCATTCACTACTCAAAGCACACATCACCTCTTGTTACCCTCCCTCCATACACTTCTCACATCCTACATACCCTTTCCACCCCCTCTCCCAATCACCCTTACCCCCCCTCCCCCTCAGTCCACACCCCCTTTCCTCCTCCTTCCCCTTCCCACCGCCATACCTCTCACCCTTCCTCCCATCCACTAGTCATAACCCACACCCCGTTTCCACCCCCCCCCCCCACACACACACCCTTTCCCTCTTCCCCCCCCCCCCGCCCCCACTATACACTAGTCACAGCCTACCGACACCCCCCCCACCCCTTCCCTCTAGTCAGCCGTGCCGCAACGAAAGGGTTTACACACTTGCGCGAGTCTTTCACACTCACCAGCGTGTAAATGTAAATAGACATCAGACACGCCCGTGCGAGGGGAATTCGACATAACAAATGTGGGAGGGCGGAGGGGGCGAGCGCGGGGGTGGGAGGAGAGGCAGAGGGAGAGGAAAATGGGAGAAGAAAGAGAGGAGAAGGGGGGGAGCAGGGGGAGGGGAGGGGAGGAGGGAAGAGGGAGGGAGGAGGGAAGGGACCAAATGAGAGAGTGAAAGGGAGAGGAAGAGGGAGTGGTGAAGAAAAGGAAGGCGGAAGAGGAAGGAGGGAAAGAGGGAGAGGAGGGGGGAAATGAGGAGGAGAAGAAGGGGGGAGAGAGGGGTGGGGGGAGAGGGTCGTAGGGGGACGAGGGATGAGAGGGGGAGAGGGAGAGGGTGAGAGAGAGGGAGAGGGAGAGGGAGAGGGAGTGGGAGAGGGAATGGGAGAGGAAGAGGGAGACGGAGAGGGAGAGGGAGAAGTAGAGGGAGAGGGAGAGGGATATGAAGAGAGGCAAAAGAAGGAAGGAGACAGATTGTGAGAACGGGGAGAGGTAGAGAGACACAAGAAGGAAGGAGTAGTGAAACAGAGGAAGGGAGGAAGGGGTGACGGAGAGAGACATAAGAAGAGGGAGAGGAGGGAAGGAGGGAGAGAAAGAAGGAAGGAGGGAAGGAGGGAGGGAGGGAGGGAGGGAGGGAAGGAGGGAGAGAGGAAGGGAAGGAGGGAGAGAGGAAGGGAAGGAGGGAGGGAGGGAGGGAAGGAAAGAGGGAGGGAGGGAAGGAAAGAGGGAGGGAGGGAAGGAGGGAGGGAAGGAAGGAGGGAGGGAGGGAAGGAAGGAAGGAGGGAGGGAGGGAGGGAGGGAAGGAAGGAAGGAGGGAGGGAGTGAGGGAGACAGAGAGACAGACAGACAGATAGAGAGAGAGAGACGGGCAGACATAAAAGAACATAAGACACAGCCATTGATTCCATCCAAGTTATCCCCCATCTTTCCTCTCTCCCCCCTACCCCCTATCCCCTATCCCCGCCTCCCTATCTCCACCGCCCGCAAGGAACATTAATTTGTTACGCTAAAGACCCCTCACGTGTCTGCAAGGGCGGCCGGCGTAAATCGCGGGCCACAAATCCTCATTAGGTGGGCGGGGCGACGGATGAGGAGATTAGGCGAGGCAGGCGATTAGGATTGGGTTGGCGACGTCGTCTTCGGTTGACGGAGATCACTCTATTGCAGAGTAAAGAAAACACCCTGCAACTTGCTGGATCTCTTTCTCTCTCTCCTTTCTCGTCTCTCGTCTCTCTTTCTCGTTCTCTTTATTTATTTATTTATTTATTTATTTATTTATTTATTTATTTCTCTCTCTCTCTCTCTCTCTCTCTCTCTCTCTCTCTCTCTCTCTCTCTCTCTCTCTCTCTCTCTCTCTCTCTCTCTCTCTTTCTCTCTCTCTCTCTCTCTTTCAACTTGCTCGTTACTACAAATGCTGGTATTTACTTGTTTTGTGTTATTTTTCTTCTTTTTTTTTAATAATAATCATCATCATCTCCAATGAACATCACAAAGAGTGGGAAAAGAAGAAAAAAATCTCACACCGAGAATGCGGCCGCTAGGGGGAAGAAGGAGGGGGGGAGGGGAGGGGGAGAGTGAACCAGGTATTTCACGCCGCTCGCTCGGCAATTAGACTCACTTCACTAATCGTCCCAACGAGCGTCAAAAGTCTCGTTCCGGGGCAGCGGCACCGACTTGCGTAACCTCGAGCGGTCGCTGAGCTATTGGTCTGTTTTATTTTTTGCTGTTGTTGTTGTTCGTTTGTTTGTTATATCTGTTTATCCTTTCGATGTTTGTTGGCTCTAATCCGCATCTCACTCTCATTAATACAATTTATTCTTTTATTCATTCTTTCCGTTTTTTTATTTTTTTTATGTTGGGATGTCTATTTAGCCTTTTTTTCCCAAGGCTATTGGCCATTGTGTTTAGATCTTACACTGCCCTCACGCCCACACCCAAATCACGTCCGAAACACGCCCACAGCCCCCCCACCCCCACCCCCACCCCGCCCCACCCCCACTCCTCAACCCCGCCCCGCCCTCA
>NW_028234917.1:0-2500 GCF_977035675.1 Penaeus japonicus | reverse complement strand
ATATATATAAATAGCATATATATCTGTATATATATATACCATATAAAGTATATTTATATATATAATTATATATATTATATATCGATATATATAATATATTTATTATATCTATATATATATATAATATGTATATATCTATCATGCTATCTATCTATTTATATATATTATATAAATAAATATATATATATATTTAAATATTAATATATATATATAATTGTTCTAATATATAATTATATATATAAACTATATTATGTATATATATATGTATATATTATATATATTTTTTTTTTTTTTTTTTTTTTTTTTTTATATATATATTTTTATTATTATATATATGTTTGTATGGATAATTTATATATAATATTAATATATATTATATATATAATATATATATATTTAGTATATATATACTTATATGTAAATATATATAATATATAATATACTAGATATATATATATATATATATATTTAATATATATATCTATATATATATTATATATATATGTCTTTGAAAGTGTGTGGTGTGTTGTGAGTGTGTTGCGTGACAGATGTACACAGATATATAACATATATCATAGATAATATATGCATTCAAATATATATAAACACACAACACATATAAGTGAGTGTGTGTGTGTGGGTACGTGTGTATCTATCTATCTTTCTTATATATGTTTATTGCAATATTATATATATATATATATTTATATAATATTTATATATTTATATATATATATTATAATATATATATTTTTTATTATACTATATATACATATATTTATATATATATATATAAATAGATATATATTATATATTTATATATTATATAATATATATAAATATATGACCTGCCTACAATAGCTATATTTCCCCCTTTCTTTCTATCTATCTCTCTTTCTTTCTCTTTTTCTCTTCTAAACAAATTGTAGATAAGTAATACACAAGGGAAGAACCAGAGAAACGGCAGGTCGGTAGCAACGCGACGGTATTCACTGCGAGATAAAGGCGCGATGGAAAATGGTCACGATACAAAGTCCGTGCCTGGGGTATGTTTGACGTTAAGTCAGAAGGATGGTAAAAACGAAGCAAACCGGTCGTGTTTTTTTGCTTTTACCTAATTTTCGTATCAAAAGAAGCGTGGCATCCGAAGGAGGAAGTTGAAAACGAGAAAAAACGGATAAAGTTTCGGAGTTCTAAAGAAACTTTTTTTTCTATTTCTCTAGGTCTCGCTTTTATCGAGATTGCAGGAGTTTTAGCGGGATATATAGAATTCATTGCGGGGAAGGGGATAGCAAAAAAGGTGTTGTTTTGTATAATTATTCGCTGCTACCTTCGTTCGCTTCATCAAGCTGGTTAACAAGGGGAGTCATTTTTACGCTCATCGTATTCATTTCAGTTGCGTCCACAATTTCCCTTCTATCGCATACATTTAGTCTTGGTGGTGTGTATCTAACTTTTTTAAAACCATTTCGCTCTTCTGTCTATTTTCACTCGGCTCCTCAGGAGATTAGTTCCCGTCGTTCTTTTTTTTTTTCTTTTCTTTTCTTTTCTTATCATTATATTCTTATCTTATCCATTTTCTATTCTTTTCGCTTGGTTCTTACGTGAGTATAGAAAATCTCCGTCTATCAAAATTGCCCTGTGTTCTTGATATTTTGTGATAATGTGAATTAATGGTTTAAAAAAAGGAAACTCCAGAAAACAATGTTATATACGAGTGAGTTCTGCCTTTCATTAGTTCGTGTTCACGGATGTGTTGGAGAGGAGGATAGCGAGGAAGAGTGCAGCTTTTACAAACATCAAAAAATATTTACTTAAGATGTTAGTTTTGGTTGATTGGGCTGACTTATTACAGCTGGTGATGAGGAAAGGCGAAACAAATCTATCTCTATATTTATACATTTTGGATAGGATTTGCAGAGCTTGGATAGATAGAATGGAGTTATTGTAATATATTATATCTATATATATCTATATCTATATATATAATATATATTATATATATATATATATATCTATAACACCAAACCACAGACACAAAAACACACCCACACACATACACAACACAAACCACAACACACACATATTTCTATTAAATATCTATTATATATATATATATGTATATATATAAATTATATATACATAATTATATAATAAATCTATAAATATAATATATACATTATATATATACATAAATACATTATATATACAAATTTTACCTCCTGACGGACTCGAACCCGCTCCGTAAGATCGACAGGCATGTTGATACGCTCGGTACACGACGACAAAAGAGATGTTCACCAGACACCTTATGAGATGCTTGACGTTTATATGTGTTTATCAGAACAGTTGATAGCGAATTTTTTACGAACAACTACTGCGGGCGTCGGAGCACGTAATCACAAATTAAGTCCAAATCAGGTTACCAGGTTATATGTGGAGAAGATGGTAGAATGCAGGTAAGCATTTTTTAATATATACAAATTATTACTCCTGACCG
>NW_028234916.1:5000-7500 GCF_977035675.1 Penaeus japonicus | reverse complement strand
AATTGGAAATAGAAGTGCTAATATGCTTCAGCAATAAACGATGAAGAAGGGAGGTGTAATTGAGCATTAAAATGATAACGTTAGCTATTGAGCGTAAATTACGTCACATGGCGTATATTGCGACCTTCTGCCTGTTATGGGTCGTGTCCCGTGGACCCCCCCTCCCTCCCTGCTTGCTTGCATTCGCGGAAGTGGGCTTAGGGGCAAATGAACGGATATATGAATTCCTGAATGCTTGCAATAAGTTAGGGAGAATCTCTCTCTCTCTCTCGATCGCGCTCTCTCTATCTCTCTCTCCCTCTCTCTCTTTCTCTCTCTCGATAGTTCTCTCTCTCGATTGTTCTCTCTCTCTCTCTCGATCGTTCTCTCTCTCGATCGCTCTCTCTCTCTCGATCGCTCTCTCTCTCTCTCTCTCTCTCTCTCTCTCTCTCTCTCGTTCTCTCTCTTGATTTGGTCCTATCGCATCTCCCACCTTCTCATCTCTCTGTCTCTCATCGTTTCTCTTCTCTCGATCGCTCTCTCTCGTTCGCTCTCACACTCTCTCTACTCTCTCTCTAATAAGCTTCTCTCTCTCTCTCCTCTTACTCACTCTCTTCTCACTCTCCGTTTTCCTTATTTTTTTACATATTGGATAGGTAGTCAGTTATCATTATATATTTACCTGATGTTTTTTTAATTTTCAGATAACTCTAGGTATAAAGCCAAGAAACCAATATTTGCATCGTGGGTAAAATACAATATGTACAAAAAAGTACAGCTTCTGCGCCATTTTATGATCAGCTAAAAGTACAGTTAGCAGGTTGCCTAAATGACGAATGAATATAATCGCATTCGAATTACAGCTCATCAGTTATTTGACTGTAATTGGTAAAGCATTCCCAAGCTGCCAGCAACGACTAACCAAATATTGCATATCAAATGATACCTTTTCAACATTGAATTAGTCATCAGCCATTCCATTTCAGCATTTGAAATTTATTCGTATCCATTGGTATTCATTGGCGATACAAATGAGTCATGATGAGAGATTATCATAGATATACAATTTTATTCCCAGTTTCAATATGTAAATTCGATTATTCAATGTAATCAAAAATTCCCCCTTCTGCAGCCCGCATGATGGCAAATATGATCGAGGTTTTAAGCCAAGCAGAAACATCAAAGCGCATCGTTCTACATATCGTAAAAAAAAGGAAAAAAAACAAGAAAAAAAAAATGCTTGCGTCCAGCTATTGTCTATGATGCGTTGTAAAAATAAATTTCGATGTCATGGAACGTCTTCGCTAAAAAGGCCGTATCCGCTACCAGCCAGAAATGACTGATGATAATCTGTAATTTGTGAAATGGAAACGCCTCACGCTCTCCCAGTGCCACTCTCTTGTTTTTCAGCCTTTTATTACCATATCATCCATGCTATATCCGAGGGTTCCTCACTTTTGTTGTTTCGTTTCTAAATAATACAAATATAATATAAATATGTATATATATATATATTATAGTATATCTATATATATATAATATATATATGTAAAAAATGTGTATATATATATATATATATATGTATTGATATATATATATATATATTATGATTATATATATCTTATCTTATATAATATATATATATATATATTTAGATGTTTTAATATATGTGTTTGTGTGTGTGAGTTAGTGGTGTGTGTGTGTATGTGTGAGTTGTTGAATATAAATCCTACATCTAGCATCTATACTATCTCTCTCTCTCTCTTCTCTCTCCTCTCGTCATCTCTCTCTCTCTCGCTCTCTCAATCTCTCTCTCTCTCATCTCTCTAATAAATATATATAAAATAGATAGATATATATATATATACCTATATATATATATATATATGTATATATACACACCACACCACAACACGACACACACACTCACACCACACACACACACACACACACACACAACAGCACACACACACACACTCACACACAACATATATAGATATATAAATATATTATATATATATATTTTATAATAATATATATATATCTATATATAATACATATATATGCATATATACAGACATACATACATAAATTTATATTTATATATATATATATACATTATATAGATATATATTTATAAATACATATTCTACATATATTACATATAAGTATAATATGTATGTATTAATAAGAATCTCAATATAATATATATATATATATATATATATATATATAAATATATCTATAATAGACCATATATATATAGACAACAACACCACACCACACACACACGACTATATATATAACTAAGTATATATAAATCATATATATCACTATATCTATATATATATATATATTATATTCAATATATAGGTTTAATATTATATATATAGAATATCTATATAATATATATATATACAATATATATTATTATACATATATAAATATATATATATATAAAGAATTTATATATATAATATATATATAACTATTATATATGTATATATATACATATATATAG
>NW_028234915.1:25000-32971 GCF_977035675.1 Penaeus japonicus | reverse complement strand
TAACAGGACAGACACAAAATCACAGCTACAGATAAAGAGGGGGAGGGGCAAGTTGCTTCAGTGAGGAGGAAATGGCGGGAAATAGGATATGGGGTTTCCATTATGTCTTTTCTTCGCGATTATTTCTGCTTCGGAAACACGGGGGGTTGTTGAATAATCTCACGGGGTAAGCGAGAGGGAGAGGGAGAGGGAGAGGGAAAGGGAGAGGGGGAGAGAGAGAGAGAGAGGAAAATGATGCGCTGTATTCATGTCTCTCTAAGTGGAATGATATATTTTTTTCTTTACATGCATTTTTTTTTATGATTAATATTTCGTGATTAGAGAGTATGGCAAAATATATGATATAAAATAGAAGACAAAAAAATGGCGGAAAGTATAAGTACTAAGAGAAAGAAAAGAAGAAAAAAATAAGAGCATAAAATAAATGAGAAAAAAAAGATTGAAAGCTAAGAAAGTAAGAAACATGTCCCTACTTGAGTTTCCCCTCAATTAAACCTGAAACCCATTTTCTCTCCGATAGAAAAGTTTCCCCTCGTTTTCTACCAGACATTCAAGTAGAAAACGGTAACCACAAGACGATAATTTTAAATACGTCAGGGGAAAGAATCAGTTTTTCTTCGGGATCACAATGCCATACATACCTCTCTGACCTCAGGTATGTCAGCTGTGGTTGACCCTCCTCGACGCCTCTGTGCGTAACCTTTGACCTGAGAAGAGGGTGACACTGAGACGGGGGCGACAAGATGAGGTTAGAGGTTGTTGTCGAGATATTTTGTAACTTACAGAGGTCCTGTGTGTTTTGTTCGTGTGTTTGTAGTGTGCGATCATTCTTTTTTGTTACTGTTTATGGTCGAGTATTTCGCTGTTCTATATTTTGCGTTTTTGTCTGTTTATGTTAGTTAATCGCTGGGTCTTCAAAGGATTTTCTTTATCCTCTCTCTCTCTCTGTCTTTCCTTCCCTTTCTCTCTCTCTTTCCTTCCCTCTCTCTCTCTTTCCTTCCCTTTCTCTCTCTCTTTCCTTCCCTCTCTCTTTCTTTCCTTCCCTCTCTCTTTCTCTCTTTCCTTCCTTCCCTCCCGCTCCTACTCTCTCTGTATCTCCCTTTTCTCTCAATTCCCTTTCCTCCTTTCTTCCCTCCCTCTCTCCCTCTCCCTCCCCTCCTTCCCTCCCTCCCCTCCCCCATTTCCCTTTCCTATTATATCTCCCTCTCCCTTCCCAGCCAAAAGGGGAAGGAGAAGTGACAGACGGGTCAATAAAAGGCCTATACCTCCTTAACAAGCCGCACGCGGTAAGGTCAGGAGAAGGGCCATGGGTCATAGCAAAAGGTCAAGTTTCTCAGGGCTGTTTCTGTTCATTCTATTTTCTTTCATTCTTTCTTCTGTTTTCATTAGTTATGTCTCTGTCGCTCTGTCTCTGTTTGTCTCTTTCTGTCTTTCTTTCTCTCTATCTCTCTTCTCTCTTTCATTCTCTTCTCTTCTCTCTTTCATTCTCTCTCTCTCTCTCTCTCTCTCTCTCTCTCTCTTCTCTCTCTCTCTTATTCTCTTTCTTTCTCTTTCATTCTCTTCTCTTCTCTCTTTCATTCTCTCTCTCTCTCTCTCTCTCTCTCTCTCTCTCTCTCTCTCGCTCTCTCTCGCTCTCTCTCTCTCTCGCTCTCTCTCTCTCTCTTCTCTCTCTCTTATTCTCTTTCTTTCTCTCTCATTCTCAGGTCACGGTGATCTCCGGGTCAGGACCTAATCCTCGCTGTGGTTTCTACAGCTGTTGCAAGATTCAAGGTGATGCAATATTTTAAGGGGTCGTGTTCGGTATTGCAATATCGATGAGTTCAGAAAAGGAAATTTTATTTTTAAAAAGGCAAATGAAAAAGAGTACATTTTAGGTATGTGTCTTTGTTTCTGTCTAATCATCTATACCTTAATTCTGGAAATTACACACACACACACACACACACACACACACACACACACACACACACACACACACACACACACACACACATATATATATAGTTATATATATTTATATTCTTATATATATATATATATATATATAAGATATAGTATATATATATGTGTATATATATATATATATATATATAATATATATATATATATATATATATATATATTTATATATATATATATTTTATATGTAATAATATATATATATATCTATATATATATATATATATATATACATTATATAATATTTATTTATTCATGATATACATACAGATGTGTGCCCTCTATATTATATAGATGATATATATACTATATACTATTATATATATATATATATATATTTATAGGTAACTATATATATATATATATTTATATATATATGTATCAAGATATATAAAACCCTTACTACCCCCCCCCTCCCCATTTTATATATATACACAATTATTATATACATATATACATTCAGAATGCTGTATATAATTTTTATATATATATACTCACTATATATACTATATAACTCAAAATTACATACCCACCAAACATATATCATATATCACTCATTTATTATTTTTATATTTATAATATATATACCCCCCCCCATAGATATACTATATATATATATATTATATGATATATACTATATATATTTATAATATATATATCATACATACACACCACACACCACAGATGTGTGTATATATATTATATATATATTATATATATAGATATATAGATATTCTATATATATACATATATATAACTATATACTTATATATATACCTATATATATATATATTTATATATATTATATACATATATATTATATATATTATATTATATAATGTATATATATATATATATATATATTATATATATATATATATGTGTGTGTGTGTGTGTGTGTGTGTGTGTGTGTGTGGTGTGTGTGTGTGTATCTGTGTGCTGCGTGTGTGTTGTGCGTGTAGTGTGTGTATGTATGTATTGTATATATAAATATAATTTATAAATATAAATATAATATTTTATATATATATATATATATTATTATTATATATATATTATATATATATATATATATTATTTATATGTGTGTGTGTGTGTGCTGTGTTGTGTGTGTGTGTGTGTGATGTGTGTATGTGTGTGTGCGTGTGTGTGTGTGTGTGTGTGTGTGTATGTGTGTGTGAATGTGTTGTTTTGTATATTGGTATGTATAAATTCAAAATACACACATTTGGAAAAAAAGAAGTATGAGCAAGAAAACCCCAATATCGAAAAAAAAGTTTCGCAAATATCCATATTACTCATGAAAAGACTCCCCACCTTCTTTTGTTTTGTTTTTAAGGTCATATCAACTTCCCCATGGCACGTGTCAGGGAAATGTCAGGTCACAGTTGGACACGAAAATGAGAAGCTTTGAAACAGCTGATCAGAGTTTTTGTTTACTTCTTGGGAAGACATAACCCCCCCCCCCCTTCTCCTATCCCCCAACCCATGCTCTTAATCCCCCCTCCCTAAAACAAAGAATAAAAAAAAAAGGATTACGTGTCACAATTGTCTCGTTTCTTTGTTTGTTTGTTCTTTAATTGCAAATGGAGTAAGAGGATAAGAGGAAGTGAGGGAGAAAATGGAAGAAAGAATGACAAATAAAGTAGAGCGGAACAGGGTGAAGTAAGATTTGATTTTGATGAGTTTATTATACAGTGTATAGACATGAATAGGCATAGGAATTATGTCTAAAGGGTTTGTACAGTTCATGTTAGATTCTGAGACATACATTGTTGGTGAAGCAGATATTACTGTGACCCTACCAATTGATAAGCTAGGGTAAAGCTATACATAAGACATAGTAGTGCATGTATATCACTAGAAAGACCTTACAATTTTATCTATTACAGGCAAAGTTCTTGTGTTTACGTAATATATCTGATAAAATGCCGTCCTCTATAAAGGATGTTGCAATACTGTACAATGTTTTACGTTCAATCCTTTCACGAAACTCTTCAATTAGAGGACATATCATTACATAGTGGTCAAGGGTGTGTGAATAGGGCTGACTGCACAACTTACATTCAGTTCCCTCAGCAATTGTTTGAGACACTATACTCCCAGTAATATTTGTAGCCAAGCCGTAACCTTGCAGTCACTACATCAAGCTGCCTCGTAACTCTGTTTGTACTGCCGTAGATATGCTTTGTCTTGGACATAGCGTTATGGTGAATGATTGATCTGCTTATGTCTTGCTCGACATTTCTTTCAGTTTCAGTCTGAGTGGACAGCTTTTTTCTTTATGATCTTATGAAAGAGAGAGAGAATGAGAGAGAGAGAGAGAGAGAGAGAGAGAGAGAGAGAGAGAGAGAGAGAGAGAGAGAGAGAGAAGATAAAAAGAAAATAGAAATAAAAAAGGAAAACAGCAAAAGAGAAAAAGAAAGAAAGAAATTAGTAGGGTATAAAAAACTAGAAAGGATAGAAGCAGAGAAAGAAAAACTAAGAAAGCAAAGAAAATAAAAAGTAAACAAAAAGACACCGAGAAGAGAGAAGAGAAACAAGCTATACAAAAGAAAGCGCAAAAGACAAAAGAAAGAGCGTTAAAAGAATAAAGAAAATGAGAGTAGAAAATAAATAGACAAGGAATAGTAAAGAAAAAGTAAAATAAAAGATAATTAGAACGAGAATAGAAAAGGAAAGGCAATAAAAAAAAACAGGATAACGAGAATAATAATAAAATAACAGTAAAAGATCATAAAAACAACGATAAGAGAAGTAAGAAAAATAAAAAAAGGCAAAAGAGGATATGATGAAAGAAACAGGAAAGCGAGAAACAAATGATAAAAAAGTTAAAAAGGGAAGAGGAAAGAGAAAGCAAAGAAAAGTATAGAAACGAGAATTAAAGAAAAGAGAAAGATATTTAACACCAAAAGAACAGCAAGAAAGAAAAAACCAAGACCTTACAGAAAAATAAAAGAGGGATGGAAAGAACAATGACGCAAAATTAAACGAATAAAATCACCAGAATGAGACAGAATAGAAGATGATATAAAGAGTGAGATAATGACGAGTCAAGATATAAGAAAGAAAAAAAGAAAAAATGAATGATCAAGAGAGAAGAAATAAAAAGTAAAAGACGACAAATAGAGAAAGAAAAATAAAACAAAAGAAAGGAGACATAAGAAAGGAAGAATTAAGCAGAAAAAAGAAAAAAATAAAGACAAAATATCGTAGGAAAAATGGACAGTATTAAGGAGATAAAATAAAAATGAGGAGAAAAAGAAAGAAAGAACGAAAAATAAAAACTAAAACGAAAGATATGAAATAAAGACCAAAACAAAATCAGAACAAAAACAGCAGAGAGAACGAAAAAAGAACTAACAAATAGAATAAAAAAGAAAAATAGATTGTAAGAGATTTCACGCTAAAGAACAAAAAAGTAGATAGGAAGAAGCAAATAGACATAAACACATCTGTAAATTAAAGAAAAATAATAGAGAGAAGCCAGAAGAAACACGAAAGAAAGAGGGCAAAAGAAATCGGAATAGAGCATGCAAAAAGAAACAAAATAAAAAAGAGAGAAAATAAAAAAACAAAAGGGGGGAACAGAAACGAAAAATAGAGAGTGAGGAGCAAAAAACCGTCGAGAAATAAGAAAGCCATAAAGGCGTAACCAAAGGGGTTAGAGGAAGAAAAAGAGGAAGAACGTAGATCAAAGAAAGCAATTACAAACAAAAAAAATAAGAAAAAAAGTAGCCGAGAATGAAAAAAAAAAAGAAAAGAGAGATACTAGAGAGAGAAGACGAAATAAAAACAGAGTCCAAATCTGAAACTGGGAAGAAATTATAAAAAAAAAAACAAGAAAGGGGGAAGGGGGGGGGGAAATATAAACCGAAGAACTGAAGTCTGAGAGAAGGGAGCGAAAGGGGGGGGGGGGGAGAACAAAATAAAAGAGAAAAAAAAAAAGGAAAGAAAAAAAAAAATGATAAAAGAAAGCTAATGAAGAGCGGGATAAGATAAAGAAAATTATAAAAAAATCGGAATAAAAGACAGAAAGAACGAAATGAGAAAACAAGTAAGGTAAACGAATAATAAGAAAAAGAAGAGAAGAATGAAAGATAGAGCACGGAAAAGAGCAAAAGGAAAAGAAAATAAAAGAAGAGAAAGCATAGAAGACTATGATATGATAAAAAATAGAATGAAGAATAGTAAGCAAAGAAGAAAGAAAAAACAGAAAATAGAGAGGAAAGAATAGAGAAAGGGAAATTACAGATCCATGGAAACCAAAGAAAAACAGAGAAAGTAAAAAAAAAAAAGCCGAATTTAAGGGAACGAAAGAGAAAATAAATAAGAGGAGATTAATAACAAATATAATAGAATAGTAGAAAAGAGTCTAAAGTAGGAATTAAGAAAAACATTAACGGAAAAGATAACACTAAGGAAGAAGTGGAAATAGTGAAAAAGAAAAAATAAGAGGAATAAATTAAATAAAAATACAACGATCGGATGAAATACGTAAGAAAAAAAGAAAGAGAGAGAAAAGGTTAAAGATAATTATTAAATAAAGAGCAGGCAAGGAACAGAAAAAAAAAAGATAGAGATAGATAAAAGAGACAAGAAAGGTATTAACAGAAAAACAATAGAGAAAGATAATGGGGGGGGGAGAAAAAGAATAATATGAAAAAAATAAGAGAGAGTATAATATATAAGGAAATAGAAAGAGGAAAGTATCGATAAATAAAGTAAGAAGCAGATATAAAACGATAAGGAAAAAAGAAACAAAATAAATGAAAGACAATGAAAGAAGAAAAAAGAGGAATAACGAGGCGACAAGGTAATAGAGAAAGCGTAAAGTGAGACCACAAAAATAGAGAAAAAGAGATATATAGTAGAGTAGAATAAAAAGATAGAAAAAGGATGAAGACGATAAAATAGATAGAATAAAAGATAAAATAAGTAGAATTAGAAAAAGATAAGAAGAAGAGAATAAAGACGAAAAGAAGAAAATAAAAAATGAATAAAGAAAGATTATAATAGAGAGGGATTTGAAGAAAGAATATAGAAAGAGATAAGACAGGAAAAAATAAAAAAAAAGGTATAGGAGAGAGAAAAAAAGAAAAAGTAGAAATGAGAAAGAGAAAAAATAAAAAAGAAAACAGAAAAAAATAAAAGAGTAAAAGAAAAAAAAAATAAATAAAAAGGAAGAAAAAAATAAAATAGAAAAAACAGAAAAAAAGTAAGAGTAAATGAGGAAAAAGAAAGAAAAAGATAAGAAAATAGCGTGATAAAAAAAAACTAGAAGAAAGAGGAGTGAAGAGAAGAATAGAAAAAATAATAGCAAGTAAAAAAATAAAAAGCGAATAAAGAAAAGAATTCAAAAGGAGAAAACAGAAAGAAAAAATAAAAAATAAAGTAAAGACAAAAATTAAAAACAATAGAAAGAAAAAAAATAGATTGAAATTAAAGTGAAAGATGATAAGTAAAAAAAAAGATAGATAAGATTGAAATAGAGAAAAGAAAAGAGATAGAGATATAAGAAGAGTAAAAATAAAAATTGAAGATAAAAAAAACAATGAAGTAGAAAAGAGAAAAAGAAATGAGAGGAAAAAAAAAAATTTAAGATAAAAGAAAGGAAAGCAAAAGAGAAACAAAAAAAAAACGAAGAAAGAAAAGATGGAAAAAAAGGAAGTATAGAAGAGAAAAAAGGTAAAAGATATCATGAATAGAAAAAAAAAATAAAGATAGAAAGAAAATAAGAAGGAAGATTAGAAGTAAAAAAAGAGAAAAGAAAGAATAGAAAAAAAAAAAAAAAACAAAGAATAAGTGAAAAAAAAAATATAGAAGTTAGAAATGAAAGAGAAGAGAGAGAGAAAGAGGAGAAAACGAAATTAATTAAGAAATAGTAGGAGTAAATATTAGAAAAAAGATAGAAGTTATAAAGAACAGAGTATAGAAGGAAAAATAAGAGAAAAAATAAGAGATTATAAATAAAAAATAGAAATAAGATTATATAAAAAATAAAATAATACC
>NW_028234915.1:17500-20000 GCF_977035675.1 Penaeus japonicus | reverse complement strand
ACTGTCAGCATGTATTAAGTCATTCGGAGGGGACCTGAACCAAAACGATGACGAGAATACAAACTGCCCTTCGACACCTTACTGGCGGTTTATGACTTAAAAAAAAACCAACCATGTAGATTTCCCCACCCACCAATCAGGATCATCAACTTGATCCGGTGAGGTAACACGACTTTACCTCCACAACCTATAAGCTGTGCACCTTTGGGGTAGGTTGGTCTCCTCTGATCACTTGGCAGTACATGACCAAGATCAAGATGAAGAAGGGTTCAGGGAGGAGTGTTGCACTCGCCAACACTATGGAAGTGGGATTCTGGCAAATTGGGACTGCCATAAAACACATCTCTGGCACGATTTAAAAACTGGGACCCATATCATTCAAGGAAATGAAATGTCAACCACCTACAAGTCATAAGCTTTAATTGAAACAGTAAAACGAGTTTAATTGAAGAGTTTTGGTGCCCCATTACAACACAGAACCAACAAAACCCAAAACCGACCAGCCATGGTTGGACAGCGATGCAAAGAAGCAATCTGATAAAAAATATAAAGGCTTGGCGAAAGTATATAATACGGAGACTCAGACACACAGAAACAAGCTTTAACTAATACATAAAAATGCTACAAAGAACATGGAAAATACTCAGAAATGGGCTATTGCCATGTGGGAAAGAAACCACAAAAAAGAAACTAGAAAAAGGGTGTATTGGCAGGCAAATTATGGTGGAACATCATCAAAGATAAGCAAGGAGACTTTAAGAGACAGTACTAATTCTATTCCCCCACTCATGGCATCCAGAATGGTTTGTTTAAACATGGCAATAAATACTAAAGACAAAATAAATCTTCTTGTCTCAACATTTCGTCAGAAAAAATAAGATGAAACTTTTCTAACCAATCAACAACAAAAACAATAAAATTTGCCACAAATGGCACGGGACGAAATGCCAACTATAAAGGATATCTCAAATCGGAAGTCTACAATATATTGATTGGACTTGAACTAAAAGAAGGCTCGTAGGGCCAGATGGGATTAGTCCTCGACTCCTTCGAAGATGTGCCAAGGAGATATCTCGCTGCCACTTACCAGGATCTATAAACAACTGCCTCTTCACAGTCAGCAAAAGAATGGCCACATATAAATGGAAAAAGACCCAGTAGTAAGTTAATGTTATTCCAATACAATAAAAAAGGAAGCAAGTCGGAAGTTCAAAATTATCGGAGCCTGTGTCTTTGCTGTCATCAGTGAGCAAAGTCCTGGAAAAGATAATATCGTCCCGTATATCGGATCACCTAAAAACGGAATCACCCACCACCTCTTGTGCTCACCGTGTGCCAATTTGGATTCCGGAAACAACGTTCAGCTGCAGACCTTCACTTAACTCAGCCATTGTCATCAGACTGGGGCAGAGCCGCGCCTAGAATATAGATACGGGTCGCCATACTGCCAATGGCTATTTTAACTGCATTTATTGCTCTAGACATTGAAGGAGCATTTGATTATTTAAAGTGTGGCATAGAGGGCTACTAGAGAAAATCAAGCACTTGCAGTGGGGAGGAAGGAGATGTGCTAGCAAAAGAAACTAGAACTCTACTACAAAGCTTAAGCTAAACCTCAGTGACAGACAAAAATAGGAAAAAAAAAAAAAAAAGAACAAAAAGAAAAAAAGAGGGAGAAAAAGAAAAGAGCAAGGATCAAAAAAAAAACCTCAAAGTAGTCTTGAATGGCAACTGAAAGAATATAATCGCCCCACTCTCTTCTCTACCAATCACCATCGAAGCAGGAGTACCACAAGGCAGTGTCTTAGGACCAATGATGTGGAACATTTTCATAAATGATCTTCTCCATCTAATTCCAGAAGCCCGCGCTTTTGCGGATGACGGCACGATAGCTGTCACCTACAATTCAGGAGAAGAAAATGCAACTGAATTACATGTTAACTCTGTAATGAAGGACATTGCAGCTTGGGGTGTTAAGTGGAAAGTTAAGTTTGCTCCCCAAAAAAACACAGTTTAATATATGGTGGTGTCAAGAAAGAAATCTTATATCCAAGCAAAAAAAGAGAAAAACAAAAAGACTAAAGTAAAAAAAGCAGCCAGTTTCGTTTTTAAAAGTAAAATTTAATGGAAAAAAAATATAAAAAAAAAATATAACGCTGCAAACAAACAACAAATGAAATTGAGATCCTTGGCATCACATACGACAAGAAAACTAAACTTTCACTTTCAAGACACACATTGGGGGTGAAGAAATTAGCCAGGAAAGCGATCCAGGAAATTAACTTCACTAAAAGCATTAAGAAGAATTGCTTGGCTATTGGATGGTAAAGGAACTGACATATTATACAAATCACAAATCAGATCCTGTATGGAGTACTCCTCTCATCGTGCTTGCTTGGGGAGGAGCTGCTAGTAACCATCTTCACCTTCTGGACAGAGTCAAGACAGAACAAAGCGACTTTTTGATGGCACGGAATTCAACCCAAAACTGGACAGTCTG
>NW_028234915.1:10000-15000 GCF_977035675.1 Penaeus japonicus | reverse complement strand
AGAGAGAGAGAGAGAGAGAGAGAGAGAGAGAGAGAGAGAGGAAGAGAGAGAGAGAGAGAGAGAGAGAGAGAGAGAGAGAGAGACTAAGAGAGAGAGAAAGAGAGAGAGAGAAAGAGACAGAGACACTAATGGAAGAAGAGAGAGCCAGAGAAAGAGAAAGAGAAAGATAGAGAGAGAGAGAGAGATAAAGAGAAAAAGACATAAAAAGAAAAAGATAGACATAGATACAGACAGACAGAGAGTTGATCTGGTAAGGTGATCACCATACTATAGCGCTATCCGAGCAGTGTGTAAAATCCATGCTTGGCTGGCGACTCAAACTCAACAGGAGTTCAGGCAAATTGGGTACACGCTTCAATATCTTTCGCTGTTTTCTCCTTTTTACCTTTTGTATTTTCTCTATACTTTTTTTATTTTGTTTCTCTCTCTTTTTTCTCTCCCACCTCCCTCTCTTTTTCTTTATTTTTCTCTTTTTTTTCTCTCTCGATCTATCTATCTTCCTCCACCTCTCCCATCTCCCTCTATTTCTCCGCCTCTCCGGTTGGGGTGGGGGGGGGGGGGGGGGGGGGGGGGGGTGGGGGGGGGGGGAGGGGGGGGGGGGGGGTGGGGGGGGTCACAGCCATTTCCCTCTCTTTCTTTTTCTCTTTCTCCCTCTCTCTATCTATCTCTCAATCACTATCTATCTATCTCTTCCTCCGCCTCTCCCACCCCTCTCTTTCTCTTTATTTTTCCTTATCTCTCTCTCTCTTCTCACAATCACTATCTATCTCTCTAACTTCCTACGCCTCTCCCACCCCTCTCTCTTTCTCTTTCTCTCTCTCTCTCCGTCTCTCTTCCTCCCCCCCACCCTCTCTATCTATCTATTTATCCAATCTATCTCTCCACCTCTCTTCCTCTCCGCCTCTTTCTCTCTTGCAGGTAAACTCAAAGCGAACACACCGGTGCAGTGAACGTGTGCGCCTCCTGTTCGCTTCACTGCCTCTACAAAGTTCTCAAACAGAAACTTAATTGGCTGACTTTGAATTTGAATCTGAATTTGACTTATATACATACACGCGCATATATATATCTACCTGCCTAACTACATACATACATGCTTACATATACACATACATACAGACAGACAAAAATACTTAGACTTACATACATACATACATAGACATACAGATAGACAAACAGACTATCATATATACAAATATACTTACATACAGACAGACATACTTACAGACTTCCATACATACATTCAGATAGAGAAACAGACTATCTTACATACATACATACGGATAGACAAACAGACGTACACACACACACACACGAAATCTTACGGTCACTTGTTCTTGTTTGTTGTTAGTAGTAGTTAGTTGGATTTGATTTCACGTCTGTTTGTGTTTCTGTTTTTGCTTGTTTGTTTAAGAGATTTAACTTTGTGTTTACTCAGCTGGTAATAAAACTAAAAGAAAAACAAGAGTATAAAAGCAAAGTGTAATGAAATACACACACACAAACACACATACACACACACACACACACACACACACACACACACACACACACACACACACACCATCCCAAAATGTGATGGTATTTGGCAACCATCTTCCGACTCTTTTTTCGTGTCCGTAAATGTACATATAGTCAGTACAGATGCCGTAGACAACATGAATAGATATTGGTTTGTCAATATATACAAGCGTGTGTATATACATATATGCATATGGACTAAGCAGCATAACCCCCGCTATCTCTTTCTATCTCTCTCTCTCTCTCTCTCTTTCTTTCTACATATTTATCTATGTACAATAAGTATGTATATACACATACACATACATGTGTACACACACACACACACATACATACATATGTATGTATATATATATATATATATATATATATATATATATATATATATATATATATATATATATATGTATACATGTATGTGCATATATATAACAATTATAAATAAAAAAATATATAGATAGATATAGATATGATATATATATATATATATGTATTTATTTATATATGTATATACATGTATATACATATATACATATATATATATATAATATATATATAATATATATTATATATATATATATATATATATATATATAATGTATATACATATATAAATAAATACATATATATATTATATCTATATCTATCTATCTATATATATAATATATATATATATGCATATATACACATATATATAAATATATTAATATATACATATATATATATATATATATATATATACATGTATGCATATATGTACATATATAAATAATAAATAAATATATATATATATATATATATATATATATAGATAGATAGATATAGATATAATATATATATGTGTGTATTTTTTTAATTTACATATGTATATACATATATATAACATTATATATATATGTATATATATGTTATATACATATATAAATAAATACATATATATATATTAGATCTATATCTATATCTCCCCTATCTATCTCTCTCTCTCTATATATATAAAATATATATATATATATATATATATATATATATATATATATATTATATATATATATATATATATATTTCTGTATGTGTGTGTGTGTGTGTGTGTGTGTGTTTGTGTATGTGTATATGTATGTATGTATGTATATGTATGTATATATATATATGTATATACATATATAAATAAATACATATATATGTTCGGATATCATCTCTCTCTCTCTATATATATATATGTATGTATATATATATATAACTATATGCAAATGCATATATATATATATATATATATATATATATATATATATATATATATATATATATATATATATATAAATAAATGCATATATATATCATCTCTCTCTCTCTCTATATATATATATATGTATATGTATGTATGTATATATTATATATATATATATGTACATATATGTATACATACATACATATATATATATATATTATATATATATATATATATATAGAGAGAGAGAGAGAGAGAGAGTGAGAGAGAGAAAGAGAGATGTAGAAAAAAGATAAATATATATACATATACATACATACATATATATATATATATATATATATATATATATATAATCCGCTATATATATATTTATATATATATATATATATATATATATATATATATATATATATATATATAAATATACATATACATACACATACACACATCAATAAAATTCAAGAATTCTCTCTCAATGTAACAAGTATAGATCATAAGACAGCAGAAGGAAATCGCCGTGGGGGGGCGCCGAGCACTCAGCAGAACAGCCAAAGGAGAAAGCAACACGTTTTCAGACGAGAAATACGTGGAAATTTCTGACGTTCTCGTTTAACGGCAGAGTTTACGCACCGTTTTAGAGCTCGCTGTAAATATAATGGTACTAATAACTTTCGCTTAGGTGTTTTCTTTCTCTCACTTTCTCTCTCTCTCTCTGTTTGTCTGTCTGTCTGTTTCTATGCCTCTATCGATCTGTCTCTTTCTCGCTAAAGTGTATCTCTCTCTCGCTCTCTCTCTCTTTCTTTCGCGATTTCTCTCTCTCTCTCTTTCTCACCATTCGTGACAGTTAAAAAAATAAAATCATATTTCTTTTCTTAGAGGTTAATTTGGGTGGGGAGGAAGAGTAAGAGGGAGAGCGAGAGTAAGAGAGAAGGAAGAAAAGAGAGTGGTAGAGCAGGAGGAGAGATGAAGTCGTAAGAGTTAAGTAGAGAGTTGATGACAGGTGGCGAGTAGAAGAGAAGAGAAAGAGAGAGAAGAAGAAGAGTGGGAGAGACGCAGAGAAGTAGAGAGAGAAGTAGAGAGAGAGAGCGTAAATAGTAGAAGAGAAAGAGAGTGGAGGGGGGTGGGAGAGTGGAGCAAAGTGGAATAAGAGAAGAGAGTGAGTGGGGGGAAGGAGTTCGAGTAAGAGAGAGGCAGATTCAGATAGAAAGAGAAGGTGGGGGGGGGGCGGGGAGATGTGTAGTGAAGAGATATAGATAGTAGAGGAGTGGAGATGAAGAGCAGAACAGAAGTAATAAGTGGGGGAGTAGAAAGTGGTTGAGAGAGTTAAGTGAGGATGTGGTGAATGAAGTAGTAGTGAGTAGTGGTAAGTGGGGGGGGGGGAAGAGAGAGATAGTGGTAGAGAAGGATGGAGAAAGGTAGTGATAGATGGAAGTGAAAGTAGTGAGAGAGTGGGGGGGGGTTAAGAGAGAGAAGATTGATGAGGAGAGTGGGGGTGGAACGAGAAGAGGTAGAGAGAGAGTGAGTGGGTGGGGGTGGTTGGTGTAAAGTTTAGTAGTATGTAAGAGGTGTGGGGGGGAGTAACAAGTAAGGGGTTAAAGGTAGGAAGTGAGTGAGAGAGAGAGAGAGAGTATATAGAGGGGGGGGGAAGTGGGGGGGATAGAGGGTAGAGAAAAGATGACGTTGAGAGAGAGAGAGTAGTGAAGAGTAGTGTAATAAGATTTAGTAGTGCCAAGTGGGAGAGAGTGAGAGATGAAGTTAGAAGGTGGGGGGGGGTGGGTGAGGTGGGTAGTGATTTGAGTTAAGCGGTTAGTAAGTGGTGAGTGGTAGAATGGTGAGTAAGTAAAGTTGGAGACCCGAGTGGAAACCAGAGTAATGTATGAAGTGTATGAGTGGGATATTAGGAGGGAAGAGGAGTAGAGAGGGAGAGAAGGAGAGAGATTAGAATGTGGTGGTAGAGTGGGTATTAAAGTGTGAGTTAGAAGTACGTAAGGAAGGTTGGTAGGTGAAGTGGGGGGGGGGGGGGGGTGAGAGAGTGGGGGGGGGTGTGGGATTGAGAGAAGAAAGTATGTAAGTAGGTGGGGGAGTAAGAGATAGTTAGTTGGGGTTGGGTGAAAGTTGAAAGAGTGAGAGTGGAGTGGAAGATGAAGAGAGAAGGGAGAGGACGAGGTGTAGAGAAGAGATGATAGTGGGGAAGAGTGAGTCAGTGATCATGAAGAGAGAGAGAGAGAGAGAAGTAGTGGAGAGAAGTGGT
>NW_028234915.1:0-5000 GCF_977035675.1 Penaeus japonicus | reverse complement strand
TCCTCTCTTCTCTACCTTTTCTTATCCTGCCCTTTCCATCTCCCCTTTCTTCTAATCCTCTCTTCCTATCTGGCTCTCCTATCCCCTTTTCTATTTACTTCTTCTTTCTTCCCCCCTCTTCTCCTTCCCTCCTCTTTCCCATCTGCTTTAACCTATCCTCTTCTTCGCCCCCCTCCCCTCCCTTCCCCTCTCTCCTATCCTACCTCTTCACCTCTCCTCCCTTGTGTCCTATCCTCCCTTATATCCCTTCCACTATCCTCGATCTTCCACTCCTTCCCCTCCCCTTTCCCGTCCCTCTCCTCCCTTCCCCTCCCCTTCCCCGTCCCTCTCCTCCGCTTCCCCGACCCTCTCCTCCCCTTCCCCGTCCCTTCCCCTTCCCATTATCCATCCCTTCCCTTTCCTTTCCCCCACCCCTTTCCTTTCCCCTCCCTTCCCCTCCCCATTCTCTCTCCCTTCCCCTTCCCCTTCCCCTTCCCCTTCCCCATCCCCATCTCCCCGCTATACATTTAATTAATACTCATATTTTTTTGCAAACTTTTATCGATAATTAGCTTACCTCTCGGCCTTCGTAGCGCAGAGGGTTTTAATAATGAATGAATTGCCGAGTAAACAGTGTTTGGGTTTGAGGGAAGAGAAGGGGCGGAGGAGGAGGAGGAGGAGGTGGAGGAGGAGGAGGAGGAGGAGGGAGAAAAAGAAATGGAAGGAGGGGTGAGAAAATGAGGGGAGGGAGGATGAAGAGGTGGATGAGGAGGGGGGAGGGAGGGAGGGAGGGGAGGAAAGGGAGGGGAGGGGAAGAGGGGTGAAAAAAAAGTAAGGAGAGAGGTTGGGGGATGGGAGGAGGAGGAGGAAAAGGAGGTAGAGGTGAAAGACGGAAAAAAAAAAAAAAAAACGGAAGGAGGAGAAAAAGATGGAGGGAGGGAGAGAAGAGGTGGAGGTGGGGGAGGAGGGGTGAAAAAATGAAAGGCGAGAGGTTGGGGGATGGGAGGAGGAGAAGGAGGAGGAAAAGGAGGTAGAGGTGGAGGAGGGAGAAAAAATAGAAGGAGTAGAAAAAGCGGTGAGAGGGAGGGAGGGAGGGAAGAGGAGGCGGGGGAGGGGTGAAAATGAGGGAAGGAAGGAGAGGAGGAGGAGGAGGAGGTGGTGGAGGAAGCGGAGAAGGAGGAGGTGGTGGAGGAAGCGGAGAAGGAGAAGGTGGTGGAGGAAAAAGGGTGAAAAAAATGAAGGGAGGGGAGGAAGAGGAGGAGGAAATAGAGAAGATGAAGGAGGAGGAGGAAAGTGAAAAGAAAAAAGAAGAGGAAGAACAAAAAGAGCAATAGAACGGAAAGGCCGAAGAAATAGAAACAAAATTAAAGAGAAGAAGAAAAGGAAGAAAAAGAAGAGGAATAATCAAGGGAAGAAAAAAAACGGATATGAAGAATAGGAAGAAGAAAATAATAATAATAATGATAATAACAATGGTAATAACAATAAGAGGAGGGGTGACAAAAGAAGATAAAAAGAAAAAGAAAATAAAAAAAAAAGGAAGAAAGAAAGAAGAAAGAAAAAAAAAAAAAAGAAAGACAAAAAAGAAAAGAAGAAGAAAAGAACGACAGAACAAAGAGATAAAAAAACAAAAAGAGAAAAGGAAAGAAAAAAGAAAAAAGTAAAGAAAGAAAAAAAGAAGAAAAAGAAAGAAAAAAGAAAGAAGAAGCAAAAAAGAAGAAAAAAGAAGAAGAGGGGAAGGACGAAAAGACCGAATAAAAGGAAGAAGGAAAAAAAAACTGATTCCACGAATAGATAAGCAATATCAATATTTATACTTATTACTTACAAAGATGAGTATCACTTATGACGCATCATATAGGGTTTTCATATATCGTAAAATTCTGAACACGATTTTTTTTTTTTTTTTTACTTTCGCCTATTTATGATGTTTATTTCCTTTATTTTTCTGTCTATTTTTGTTCCGTTTTTGTTTTCGATATTTGTATATAAACGGCTATATAGATGGATTAGTAAACTAGTGCATAGCTAGATAGATGGATACATATTGAGAGAGAGAGAAAGAGAGAGAGAAAGAGAGAGAGAAAGAGAGAGAGAGAGAGAGAGAGAGAGAGAGAGAGAGAGAGAGAGAGAGAGAGAGAGAGGGGGGGGGGATATGGCGAGAGAGAGAAATGAAAGAGTAAGAAAAAAAGAAAAAGAGAAAGAGAGAAAGAGAGAGAGTTCACACACACACACACACATACACACACACATGTATGTGAGGGAGTTTGCGTGTGTTTGTATATGTCTATCTTTTATATCTAAATATATACGGACCCCTCCCTCTCATGTGCACACGCAGCTGGGGAAAAAACGCACACCAAAAGAAGCAAACTCCCTTGAGATCAGTTTCCTTTGCCCCTTCTCTCTTCCCCTCTTTCTTCCCCTCTCTCTTTCTCACTCTCTTCCTCTTTCCTTACATCTTTCTCTTTCTCTTTTTCTTTCTCTCTCTCCTTACATGTTTTCTTTCTCTTCAATATTCTTTTAATTCTCTCTTCCTCTCCTCAATTCCTTATATATATATGTATATATATTTATATATATGTGTATATGTGTAAATATATATATATATATATATTATATAAATGTCTATACTTATATACATAAATATATAGAAAAAAATATATCATATATTATATATCATATATATATCATATATATATATATATATATATATATATATATATATATATATATTATATATATATATATATATTATATATATTTATATATATATTACACACACACATATATATATATATATATATATATATATATTATATATTTATTTTATTTATTATATATATATATTATATATCATAAATATAAATATAATATATTTATATATATATATATATATGTATATATATATATATATATTTATATATATATGTATATGTATACGTATATGCATATGTATATATATATGTACTGTATAAGTATATGTATATATGCATATGTATATATGCATATGAATATATATATATATATATATATATATATATATATATATATATATATATATATATATATATAGATAGATAGATAGATAGATAGATATAGATAGATAGATAAATAGAAAAATATATAGATAGACAGATAAATACGTAGATAAAGAAAGATAAATAAATATGGATACAGACAGACAGATAGACATGTTGATATAGATATATATAGATGAAGATCTATTAACATCCCTAATACACTCACCGACTAAGCCGCTCATCCCCGGAATCAAACAGACAACAACAACAACAAAAACACACACAACAAACACATACATTAATCAGGACTCAATCTGTTTGCACGGGAGTCGATCCGCCCTTCAATATGGCATTCATTCCTCCCTCCCTATGACCCTTACACCCTCCTTTCCCTTCCACCCTCCCTACCTCCCTATTACCCTTCCATCATCCCCACCTTCCACCCTTCCATCCTCTCTCTCTTACACCCCCTCCCCCCCTCCTTCACATCCTCCGACCCTCCCTCCCTCTTACATCCAGCCACCCCTCCCTCCATCCTTCCCTCCCTCACTCCCTTTTCACCCTCCCTCCCTCTTACACCCACCCTCCAACCCACCCACCTCTCCCTCCCTTTCACCCTCTCTCCTTCCCACCCTCCACCCTCCCACCCTTAACAGAAATAAAGAGACCAGCCCCTCCCCCTTAATCTCTCCCTCCCCCCCCTTCCTTCCCTTAGACTTCTCACCCTTTCACCCTTTTCCCTTTACTGTTGTTCTCTACGGCGCCCTTGGGAAAACACTCGCTTCACCCTGTTAATTGAACTTGTGTTCCTCACGCCCATTTTTCACCGGATCACTGTCCGAAGGGGCGGGGTTATTGGGCGTGTGGGGGGGAGTGGTTCTTTTTATGGGGTGGGTGGGTGGGTGGGATTGGGTGGGATTGGGTGGGTGGGATGGAGCGTGTTCTTTATCTGTCTGTCTCTATATTTATTTTTCTTTATACTTCTCTCTATCTCTTTCTCTCTGTCTATGTTCCTCTCTCTCTGCCTGTCTGTCTCTGCCTCTCTCTCTCTCTCTCTCTCTCTCTCTCTTCACTTTTGGTGGCAAGAGAGGGAAAGCAATGAGAGAGTCATAAGATGGAGGAGAAGAAGGGGGAATGACAGAGGTAGGAAGGGATAGGCAGAGAAGGATAAGATTGGTGGAGAGGATAAGAGGGAGAAGAAAGAGAGGAAGTGGGGAAGAGGTGGAAAGAATAGAAGGGGGAGAATGGAAAAGGATGAGGGCATGTAAAAGGAGAGAGAGAGAGAGAGAGAGATGAGATAGGGAGATAGGGAGATAGATAGATAGATAGACAGATAGAAAGATAAAGAGAGAGATGAAGAGAGGTCCACTGAAAAATATCTCTCAACACTATCTTCCACATCCACTTCCAATCTTCCTATTCTCTTCCCCCCCCTTTTTACCCCCCCTATTTATTTCCCCCCCCCCCCCCCCCCAATTGTTGTTGTGTTGTGTTGTGGGTTTTTTTTTTTTTTTTTTTTTGGAATGAGAAGGGGAGAGGAAAAAAGAGGGATAATGAGAGGAAAGGAAAGAAAAAAAGAGGAAAAAAGATAAAAGGAATAACATAAAGACGAGAATACACGAGAAGGTAAAGAAAAAAAAAGAGAGAAAGAGATTAAGAGAAAAGGGGGCATAGGTAAGAGAGAAGAACGGAGATAGAAGGTGGGAGGAGGTGAAAGGGACATAGGATAGGGATGGGGGAAGGGAAGGGGGAAGGGGGAAGGGGGAGGGGAAGGGGGGGAGGGAGGGGGAGGGGGGAGGTGAGTGGAAGGGTTAAGTGTGTCGTAAAAAATGTGAAGCAACTAAAGGATTGAATCCTTCTAGCTATGTGTTTGTTTGTTTACTTGTCTATCTATTGATTGATAAATTGATTTTTTAAAATAATTTTAGGCTGGTAAATAGGATGTTTGTTAACTATCTATTGGTTAATGTTTATTTTTTCTATCAATTTAGTCTATCG